>NC_092868.1:6497382-6592364 GCF_032062135.1 Pyxicephalus adspersus
TGATCTTTGCCTAATTTCCTTTAATTTTATTAAAAGTATTTTTTTTTTACATGATTGTGTGTTTCAAACATTTTTTATATTCATAATATCTACTAGAACCCTTGTTCGGACATATTTCTGTAAGTTACAGGTCTACAATTTAAAAAACAAATTCATGAAAAACAGTGGATCACTTTTGGAACAGAAATCTAGACCTCAGTGTAACGCTCAGGTGGTTAAGCACCTGTTGAGCAGATTCATTCCTTTTTGTCCTAATCACTATTGTTACAAGAAAACTTAATTACTACATTTTGAGATGCCAAAAGAACATTAAAACATTTAAAATCTTAATATATATTGGCATTGTTACAGGTTTTTAAATTTAGATTTCCCTTCTTGGTGATGTCCAAGTTTTTTTTGTTTTTGTTCCCCTATCCTATAAAATAAGACACACAAGTAAAAAAAAATCCCCAATAATGAACATTCCAAAACTTGTTGGCTGATAAGATCAAAATAATTCTAAAATGACCAAACCAGCCTAATATTTAGGTAATGTATGGATTTCATTGTGAAATGTATTTGTGTTGTATAGTAGGTAGAGTTAAAACATTGAGTTTTTAAAATTGTATGTGCACCCATTGAAGATATTGGCTTTATTCTACTGGAAACACAACAGTTGATAGTTGTCTTCAGAGCAGGTATCTTTTGGGATATTTTCCCTTACCCCCTGCACTGGAAATGACTGTGAGGGTTTGTTCCCACTATCTTGTATTCTGATAGCATAATCTCTGCAACAAATTTTATGTTAAGGTGCTGCCTGATGTGTTACTGCAGGCAATTCATAAAAGTAACTGTCAGCAAAACTGTACTCTATCCAAATATGGATACAATTATATTTACTTAATGGGAGAAAGATGTCATCAACTGTTCTCCTATTTGTAATGTGTGTCATGGTTGTAGTTCCCAGTTAATTAACACACTCACCTGTTACATTCACTGTTATGGACTTTTCTTGATAATTATATCTTACAGGTCCCTCAAATTCAAAGTAATACATTCCAGAATCTTCTTTCTTGGCATCAGTTATGGTCAGAGTACAGTCTCCTTTATTTGGATTTCCCGTTATAAGAAAGTTTGGTTTGGATCCTTTTACATTGGCATTTGTGGAGGCTACTATAATGTGATGTCTTGAATTCCAATATCCACTGGAATTTGTGAATGATTTCTGGTCATCAGCAGTGAAGGCACACGGGATGGTGACAGAGCAAAGCTCTTGGACCGTGACTCTTGTATTTACTTCCAAAGAGTAACCAAAATGAAACTGACACTGAAAATCTGCAAAGAGATGCATTTATACACCAGAATACAAACTAATCACATCAAGTTTTACTACTTCTAGTCATATTTTTTGTGAAAGCCAAATTAACGCACTGGCCTGCGTGGACTATCCATCTGTGCAAAGTACTAAACAACAAGAAAAGGGGGTTTAATGTTGTCCTAAACCACAAGACACAACGTCTCTGAACTAAATAATAATTTCTCTGGTGTTATTTTCACTTAAATTATTATTGGTTTAAAAAAAAAAGAAATTCAATAAAGTTCAATTTTTAATTGGTGTTGTTTAATATTAATGTATTATTATAATAAGTAATTAATAATATTAGTCCTTCGTTCTCCCCTTAATAGGGTGTGTTTGTAAAGCAGTGAATTTGTCATTCAGCAACATTCTTTGATGAGCAAACTTCCTGGTCCGCTTTTTTTCAATGACAGTGATTTATTCTTCATCAAAGAGTGTTGCTAATTTCACTACTTGCAATTCACAAATGAATACAGCAGAGTTTCTCAAGCAGGGTTCCATAGAACTCCAAGGTTCTTCCAGAGGTTGCTAAGAGTTCCTTGAGTAACGAACAGTTGTGCATACTCAGTTCAGTTTAACTGACACCAATGAACTTTTTGGCTATTCGTAAGGGTGACAATTCTTCTCACTGTCCAGGAATATACTGTGAGCTATGGATATAGTGAATATAGAAAGGGTTCCCTGAAAATCTGTAGATTATTTCAAATGGTTTCCCCATGTTAAAAGGTCAATACATACTAGTATAGACAGAACACAGATTATTGAAATTGAGTTGAAAAAGTAGCAAACAAGTGTAATAAATTGAAGAGTAACTGGAAACATATTTCCCCATACCTGGAAGAACTTGTCTAAAGTATATGACACTAATTTGAAGACATATACCTTCAGATTTTTCGCAAATGAAAACAAACACTGCTCAATAATGAATTTACAGTGGGTATAACAGCCTTTTATGAAACAATTAATAAATACCAACACCCAAAACAAAAATTGTTGGGTGTTGATGTAACACATAACTCCCACATCCTCACACATAGTGCTACAATAGTCCCTCAATATCTATTAAAAAATAATCATGGTTTATACTCAGGTCACACCAGTAGACAATGCTATGTCCTCTTGCAAAGTGTGTACAAAATTCTGGCTGTTGCTGACATTAATATAGTTTATTACACATGTTACACTTTGTATAATAAAATAAGGCTTGTAGTCTAAAAGCCTCATGTTCGGAAATATTAGGAAAATGTACAAAGAGTAAAGCAAAATCCAAACAATCAATGGTTACATACTTGTACAATGTACCAAAAATGTACTTACTGTATATAGGTGAGTAAAAACCAAGATTTTTTTCCCTCAAAATGCCATTAGAAAAAAAATTAGTTTATACAGACACCAGTCTGTGTGTGTCCTCAAAGTATGTAAGAAACGCTTGTTGGAGACATTATTATAGTTTGTTACACACTATACAAAGGGACACAGCGCCATCTACTATTGATTAGCAATAATGCAGAAAAGGTCATATAGGAACAAGTGACCCATCATCTTTAACTCAAAAGTACAAAATATTTTTTTCTGTAAAAAAGGTTATACACCCTGTGGCCATGAGATTGTAATTTCTTTCCCTCTTAAGGAAATGTTTTAATCTCACTGCCAGGGATGTATTTATTAGTTTTATTGTCATATCAATTGACTACTGTTTTAGATTTTCAGGTAAAAACAGTACCTTGGTCCATGTTTATTTTAAAATATATATGATATGTGTAAAACTAAGAATAAAAAACAACAAATGTTACCAAGACCAGGTTTCCCATCAAAGTCTGGGAAATCTGGACTTTGGAGAAATGAAGAGAAATTAAACTTAACAGCATGAATATTACAACTTACCTTTGCAAAGTTTAAAGAGAATGATGGTTACTACACGTACCAAATAATTACAGCTTATGTCCACCCTCATGATGACTCTGATCTGAAATCAAGGAAAGAAAAAAAAATATAACACATCAGGTGATTGAGATAAAATTAAAGTTTTTCTAAAAAAATGGAATACCCATAAACCAGGTCTTTAGGGCATCTTTGGTATAATAGATTGTATACCAATATGATATATATATATATATTTATAATAGATGTTCTATGATCATAGACACACAAATATTCAGAAATGGTAAAAATGTCTGCTCCTAATTAATGAGGAAGCCAGTCACTATACACATTTCTGAAGAGCCTTAGTATTGTTTTGGGGCAGAATGAATCTAGTATGCTGGTAAACTCATGGAGTTGTTTAGATTTTTCAAAATGGCAAGCAAATGATTTCTCCATGAGGGTCTTTTAAGAAAAGCTTGCACAGAACTCTGAGAACTGGTTAGGTGGACCATCAAAGCAGCAACTGGGCCAGTATAAGGTAAAGTCCTTTAACAAGGTTGATTATTCGAGCCTGATTGATCAAAGTTCTCCAAGACTGGAGGAGATTGACTATCATGGGTGAACCTGGGTTATCCAGAAAAACCTGAAATGGATCTAGTTCAGAATTGAAAATATTTACTGAATAATATCAAATAATTTCAGGAAATTTCTTTTGGGTTGCTGGATTACCAATGTTCACCCATGATAGTCTATCTTCTCCAGTTTTGTAGAGCTTTTGATAAATCAGGCCCTTCATGTAAGGTCTATATTGATGTCTATAGATAACATGTTAGGAGAGCAGCTGGGATCAAATTTTCTATTTACAAATGTTTAATCTGTTCTTTCAACCCACAGCAACCAATCAGAATCTAGCTTTCATTTTACCATATTACTGCTATGCATGACAAGGGCTGTCTTATCAGAAAATATAAACCATGATGAACATTTATTCTTCCTCATGCTTGCTCCTAACCCTGTACTCAAAACTTTCTCCCCCCAAAAGTCTAATTTTAATATCACAATTCTTCTTTTTTCATTTATAATATTCTCAGCAATGTAATATGTTGCATCTTTTTTTTCACTTTCCCCTAATGTATTTTATTTACAAAAAATGCTGCTCCTATTGGGGAAGGAATGTGCACTGTTTTCCATAGCGTATATAAAAGATGGAAGTTGGGCAGTTTGTTTTGGTAAAAAAAGGGCCTAAACCATGAATAAAAAATGATTGGTATGAACACCCCTTTCAGTGTTAAATAGTTTTAGCCAACCCTTTATTAATTAAAACTACAACTAAAAAAGCAATAGTTAGTAGAGGTTCACTTTCTTCCTTAAGATTTCGATGCCAACCCCTAAAATTAAATTAAACACATACAATGTATATTAAAGAGAGAAGAGGATAGCAGGATTTTTTCTTTGGCGAAGTATATTGCGCAATTGCTGTACATTTGACAATAACATATAATTGGTAACAATAATTCAAATAGAAAGTCCAAACACCCTGGAATTAGAGGGATGTAGGACCTAGTACTAAACAAAATGCTCCTGGATTGAAGTTGTCTGTTGACCCTACACAGGGGTAGAGTATGCTCAAGGGGAAAAAAAAGAATTGATCCCAATTCTCGACATGTTTCGTCAAAAGGCTTCTTCAGGGGCATGATGAGACCATTTATTTTTTTGTAGTATTGTGTAAAAAGTGCTTTCCTGTCTCGTGTGTTGTCATCACTTATTAAGAAAATAACAGATGGTGCAATATCATACTTCACTAAACTTATCCTCTTTTACCAACTGTTAGTAAAATAAATGCCTATGGCTAAAGTCACATTTCAGCACTATACATAATATATTATATCATACAATAAGCAGTGTACATTATTACTCTAGTAAAAAAATCCAGCACTGATTCATTATGATTGAACCACTCTTATTTACCCACATTACAAACCCCAACCAGCTCCACCCTCCTAGATTATCGAGAATGTAGGATGTTCTGCATTTCAAAATCTTTCCCTTAAATGTCCTGTCCCCTAAATACATGAGGACAGTGCAGGTAACATACATTATATGACTGCAGTCCATTCTATGACATTAGTAGTAAGAAAAAAAATACATTTTGTTTTTCCTACCTGAAATTTGGAGGTTAGAATATCTAAAATATTCCCAAATCTCTCATTGGACTCCAATATTTTGTTGGATTTCTTAGCTGGTATGACCAGATCAGACAGCTTTCCTCTCTGAGCTCCTTCTCTTCTCTAATACTACTTTGTCCTTAGACGTAACCTATATGCAATCCCCTTGACAATCCTTGACTTCTCCTTTCAATTTCCGTTTTCTGCTCACTTCAGTTTCTCTTATCTGATCTGTGGTTTTCTCAATAAATTATCTCAACCCTACAATACTCAGCATTACATGGCATTGTGAAATACAGATTTGGGTTAATATGTATGTCTTGAAAAACAATGTATACAAGTATATTAGATCATTATTTTCCTGCTACAGAATTGTTCGGGTCTAATAGAAGCATAAGATAAACATGACAAGCTCACTTGGGTGTCACCGAAACCCAGTTCTACATTTAGATCAGTTCTAATAATGGAGTGAACCAATGAGGACAACCTGGGAAGCAATCACTTATTGAAAGTATATTTTCTCATGTGTATAGTGATTGGTGGCATTTGGTTGGAAGATGTTTTTGGTTTGTATTTTTACCAAATTGCTAAATTTTTATCTATATAAGTAGAAAACAATATAGTTGTGATTTTATAGAATACTGAGATTGATTTGTGATTTGTAATCTTGTTCCATCTTGTTTCTTCTGTTACATTTAACTTGCATTTAGACTAAAAAAAATATTATTTAAAATATTAAAATATGTCATTAGGGAACATTTTTCAAAAGATCACTAAAATATTTCATTGTTTAATGCATGTAATTAGTTATTATAGTAATTTTATTAATATTAATTTAATTTGCAATTTTATTCTATCTTGTTTTTGTCTTTACATTAAACTAGTATGTAGACAGTTTTTTTCTTTTTTAATATTCATTCTAAATGAATTAATCATTAAAAATAAATTAAATTTAATTAAGTGAATAAATTATTAATGTATTTATTTTATTTTTTTTTCTTTTATTAATGTAACTGTTTTCATTAACTTTAATCATTTAAGTATCCATTTATCATTTTTTTTGTTTTTATTTTAAGAAAATGTTTAGTTTTGGTTTTGTAATATTTGGTTATCATGTTATCAGGTTTCATTGAAGTTTATTATTAATTTATTTTATTTATCATGGTTTTGTACTTTTTTCTTCGTAATATTTTTATAGTAGGGTTGATTAAGTCAGGATTTGTATGTCAATGATGTTTCGGGCTTGAATAAAGTTATCAGGATCTCTAAGGTAATTTGCAACACCCCCAATTTTTTCCATACTGCCCCGTTTTGGCACAAGAATAGGACTAGTATAGTTCCATAGAGATTCATTAACCACCAGGGTAAATATTAATCCCATTGTATCTTCAGCCACTTTTAATCATTCTTCATTGGGCCTGATTTAAAAGTTCTCCAAGACTGGAGAAAATAGATTAGCATAGGAGAAGTTTAGTGATCCAGCAAACCTGAATTGGATCTTGTCCAGGACTAAAAACATTTTAACTAATAACAAATGATTTAAATGATTTATTAAAGCTCTTCAAGGCTGGAAAAGATACACTTTCATCAGTGAACTTGGGTGATCCAGCAAACCTGGAATGGATTTCTTTAAAGTTATTTGCTGGCAAATATTTTTAGTCCTAGTCCAGATCCATTCCAGGTTTGCTGAATTACCTAGCTTCACTGAATAAAGTGTATCTTCTCCAGCCTTGGAGGGCTTTAATAAATCAGCCTTATTGACTTAAATGTATTTCACAGATTTTTAGTATTTTTAGGTGAAGTATAACTGAGCCATGATTTGAGGTATCACAGCCACCTAGTGATCTCATGGTGCATACTTTATTCTGCTGACTTTATTCCACTTTATGATTTCAGGTAAATATCTGTATTTCCAAAAATAATGAAAATACCATTTAAATATTATTTTGTTGAAATTACTCCTTTAAAAAATATCAATTAAAATGTATGAATGCTTATCTAGTACCAGGTTAAAACAGTATTTGTGCAGAAAATAACATATAATACATTTTAACAGACTACAAAGGACAGGCATAATTAGTAATGAAACCATCATCCTAAGTTTTTTTTTTCCCATTAACAGTTGGAAGGCTTTTGTACAAGGGTGATTGATAGATGGATATTAAATAAATGTCAACATGTATGGATTCATATGTATTATGAAAGTGTATTTCCAAACATAAGACCTTTTTCAGATGCTTTAGACTATGATGGTCTTTTGATTTCACAATATATAGACTCTGATGTGCTGTGAGATCCTTCAATGGAAAAAAAATAGAATTAAATTAATATTTAAATTAATATTTAAAGAAACTAAATTAATATTTAAGTACTGAGGGTATCCAAGAATGAAAGTAAAGTAATAGAATAGTTATCTCTACACAAAGCACTAAAGTTTCTGTTGAAAGGTGCTCTTAGTGCCATCTCATTTTCTCTGAAACAAAAGCAATCTAAATCCTGACAGTGAACTTCTGCTTTTAGCTATTTGGAACTGTGCACATTACAGTAATATTGTTGTGTCATGAGTTGATTACTGTAAAAAAAAATTAAAAAATCCAGTGCTGCCCTGTTCACAATGAAGTTTTAACTCAAGCTGTATTATCTCGTTGGTCAGTCTTGTTCACAGTTCTGTAGACCACAGAAAACCTTCTCCCTATGGTAAGGAGAACAGCAGTTGGAAATGAGTTCTGTAGTCATAAAAACGATTGCTACAGAAGAAGCTGAAACCATGGGTAACTATGGGCTGTATAAAGTATCATTTCTGAAAATTTTTATTGCAAATTCTTCAAAATGATTCCACTGCTTAGTGAACAAAAGCCCCAAATGTAACTTTAAATTGGTCGAAATCACCCCTAATAAAATAAATATATATAAATAGTCTACCAGTAACATTCCGTAACAACCTGGGAAAGTTAGAAATACTCCTAAACAATTTTTCTCCTTGATGTCAGTCACATGGGCAGATGTCGAAAGGTCCACAAGGTTCAATATAGGAACTTTCAGACCAAGTTCTGCCTTTATTCTCGCCGTAACATTGATTACTTGACCTGTGCTCTGACAGATCCAACAGCAAGGAGGCGACACCGGAGCTCCGGCGGCTCCAGAGCTCCGGCTCCATGAGTTATAAATGCCCCCTGGCAGATCCGGCCAGCAACATGCGACTCCAGAGCTGCAGTTTGCCGGCCGGCATAAGGCTGGATTGGCCAGGGGGATTTACGTCCGAGCGAACTACAGGCTAGGCCGTATCTGACTGAGAGGCTGGAGTTTGCCAACCCCTGGTCTAGGCAGTAACAAGGTTTTCTCCAGAGGCTCTAGTGGTGAGGATGTTGCGCTGCTGGATGCTGCCAGGTTGCAGTCTCTGGGCTCACCAAGGTGGGCAGGATGAAACACAGTACCAAATCACAAAGCAGAAGAATAGTAGAGGTAGGCCAGGGTCAAGGCAGGCAGCAAGCAAGAGAGGTCAGGAACGAGCCAGGGGTCAAGAACCAGAAATCCAGAAAATAGTTACCAGTGACACAGGAGCCACTGCAGACATAGGGAACACTGGAAGCACAGGTGACACGGGAGACACAGCACAAGAAAACAGGCAAAGAAACCCTGGATAAGGTATTAAGGGTTACCACAGGTGCTGAACAGGGAAAGCACTAAATTAATCAACAGGTGTAGAGGAAATGCCCAGCAGAGCTGGAGGACTTGTGGAGTCACTAGTGAAGACGTTGCACGAACACAGAGTGATGTGTCTGTGTCAGCTAAATTGCCAAGGTTGATTAGGAGGCTTTTTCTTTATTGGCAGGTGGGACATTGGCCAGTGGGAAATTAAATCTGGAAGAGCAGGCTTGCCCAAACTCAGAAAACGAAGAGTTTAAAGTGGCATGTGTGATAATGAAATAATATTTTTTTTTCAACCAGTTAACATAGGAATATTAATAATACATTAGTTGTAACTAACGTAATAACACCAGTCCTTTGTCATTAAAGATCCATACACAAGTAATAGTATATTGAGTCCCATGAATTTTAATCATAAGGAACTGACGCGCTTCATAGACAGAGTATGCTGCTTCTTCAGGGAGAAGGTTTTGTTTAGCAGGATAAATTTCAGCAGGTTTCATACTTTAGTAGTGTAGAACTAGGGTATATTAGGATCGTCCTCCATAGAATAAGTACCTCAATAGTGGAATAAATGCCACCTATTCTGTGGTTGTCCATGTAGAAGGACCCTGAATTCAAGTTGAGTGACAGCCACAGCACAATACCCTATCTGTTCTATTGAGGTTGATTCATCACTCCTTTGGGTTGCACTGGTGAATTGAGAGGTTTTTGCCTGAGACTCTGCACCCTGTTCCTGTTTCTGCCAAATTAGGTGCCTCAGAGGGTTCCCCACCTGCATGTGGGTACCCTGAAAACATGTCAGTCATAAGAAGACCAACTTAAGTGGGAACACTTTTGTCTTGCTGGTAGTTTATATGTTGGTGTGTAAACCAATACAAGAGTCTTTAGTATTTACTTTACTGTAGCTACTGGTCCAAAGTTAGGAGAGCTGGATCCTTTACCACATTCTCACCCACCACAGCTTTTCTGTACATGGGAACTTATTACTGTAAGGTAGGGTTTTCAATTGTTTAACATGGGGGGACCTTTCGAAATAACTTTCTGAACTTCAGGGAACCGTTAAGGTAATTATTATATCCACTCCTCTCACTGTAGTACAGTACATTAGTTTGGTAGTTAGTGGGAAGAGCAACACAGATAGATACTCAAGCTAGATACTCAAGAAACTCCTGCAAACTCTGAAGGAACCCTGGTTGAGAAACACTGCTATAAGGCAAGAACACTAGCACTAAGCTACCTTTACACTGTGATAAGCCATCAACATATGTAGTTCTGCTGCAAATCTAAAGGAAACTGGTAGAGAATGCCAGCTTTAAAATTAATTCCAACTTTTTGGGTAATTTTATTTTGGGTGAACATGTATGGATTCTAGATGTATCAGGCAGAGATCATTCCAAACACAAGAACTTCTTCAGATTCTTTTGCCTAAGATGGGCTCCTGATGTCATGATAAATGGACTCTGTTTGTATTGTGAGATCCTTTAAAGCAAAAAAGAAAAACAAATTAGGTGTTGAATATTGTGATCAACCAAAATAGCAAGTAACTGTTCTGAAAAGCTATTTCTACTAAAAAACCAAGCACAAAAGATTATGTTGGAAGGTGTTCTTAGTGTCATCCCATTCTCTTTGAAACAAAAACAGTGAAAGTCTATGTAAACCCAATAATGAACTTCTGTTTTTAGCAATTTAAGGACTGGTTAGTACACATTACAATAACACTGTTGTGTGATGTCTCAAAATAGGTAAAAAAAATCTTTTTGCTCCTGAAATCCAGTGCTGTTTTGTGCACACACTTGTGTTATCAATCATATACAGTTCACATGTAAACCACAGAACACTTTCGTCCTATGTTATGAAGAATAGGAGTGGGAGAAGCATTCTGTAGTCAAAAAAACAAAGCAATGAACCTAATTTATTAAAGCTCTCCAAAGCTGGAGAGGATACACTTTCATCAGTGAACCTGGGTGATCCAAGTTATATTTATATTTAGGTTAACCTAACCAAAATGAAAAAAAGGATACTACTTAAAATAAAATTAGTTAACGCAATCATTTTAAATAAAGATTATTTCAATATAAGCTGATTAAGTTTAAAAATTTAAAAATGTAAATATTAAAATAATTTTAATTGTTAATCTCATTTATCTATCATTGGTTAATGTATCTGTTAACATTCATATATCAAAATCACCACCACTGCAATCATACCTGATAAATTGATTCAGATTTATTTTGCCACCAACTTCCTACTCATTGTTTCCACTTTCCATTTTTCTAACAATAGGAAAGATATCAGAGATTTGTAAATGGGTGGTTTTTAGAGAAGAAAACAATGGAAAGTGTAGACAAAAAAGTAACAATCTTTAATTTTTTTTTTTTTACAGACAGGAAGTAAAATAAAATAAAGTCTCACCTTTACTAATTTGCTTTTTCGCTATGTGTCTCTTAATGAGGCAATAAAGTCCAAAAGTAATCAGAAAAAGAAAAATGATATTACCAGATAACATCCATGCAATACCTGTATAACTCATTGAGCCACAATCTAAAAAAAAAAAAAAGGAACAACATAATAAAAACAATACATTGTCCCTTTTGTATTTTTTTTTTATTACTGGAATAAATCATTTTTGCTTTATTAAATCTTCCTATATACCTAAAGCATACTGTTTTATCTGCATTCATGTTTTTTTTACATATCTTGCAAATTACAAAATTCATTCTTGATAAGTATTAAAAGAATAGGTCTTTCTCGCACAAAAACTTATGAAACAAAGTATTTATTGGTAAAAATGCTAACATAGATCCACTAAAAACAAAGTTATTTTGTCAAAGGGATCTCTTATATAAAAGTGGAAGAAGAGTCCATTTGTCTAATTGTTAATCTCAAACCCGATGTGTTTTATTAAAAGGCTTCTTCAGGGGGACAGAACATCAATAAAGGTGAATGTTCCACTTGAGAGGATCTACAAGTATGGGATGGTCCCAGTATGTGTCTGTTAGCCTGTGTTTCACATTGATAACAAAAATGTTCTGATGATGAAATGTCAACCAGCATAAAAACCTAATTAGTAAATAAATAAACAACAAATATTGCTCCTTCAAACCAAAGAGTGCTGTGTAAATTCAAATTTAGTTAGGATTTTCTTAATCCATAAATGTGGTAAGTACCATTTACCTCCCAGTGAATCCCAGTAAGACAATAATGGTAATATTATCAATAATGAAAAAGTAATAAATTCATACCATTGGGCTCAGGGCTATTGTCATTTTTCACTGAGTTAATGTTTAAGGTGAGTATTCCAAACAGGTAATATAGTTTATGAAATAGAAAACACAACTTGGCATTTCGATGATAAAAACACAAATTTTGGTGTTTTAGGGGAATCTGTAAAAAAAACATCTTTATTACAAGTGCTTTATTGCATTCAATGCATTGTTACACATTCATATTATTTTTAACCTCCCTGGCGGTATGATTATTTCAGTTTTTTTAAATGTCAATTTAAAATGTCATTTAAAAATACTTCTAATTTTAAATTTTCTGTCGGTCCCCCCCCCAAGCACACGCAAGCCACCCACACACATGTCGCACTCTTGCCCGGGATCTGCATCTCCTAGCTTCGCTTCTCCAACGTTCACACGCCGGGAAGCGAGGCCAGGGGACACAGATGCCAGGAATAGCTAACGGGACGCAGATGCTGACCGGGCATTATCAAGTGGACATAAATGCCGGGTCGGCATCGCTGGAGGACACCACAGGCTCATGAGGACCAGTTAAGCCCTCAATTCCAACCCTAGTGTGGCTCATGGTTACCACTTTTTGTAATGAAATGTAACCCCAAGCCACACTCAGGACTACCTCCAGGGGCGTAAATTGCAGATGAAAAGTAGATTGTAATATAAAATGTTTGTATTATTCATCGTATACATAATACTGTTTAACATTAGGAAAGGGATCCAAAACTATACCAACATTGAATGAAGCCCATTGTCACTGTCAGATCCCATTATTATTTTGCAGTAAAACTGTTCTACAATAACTCTAAAATAAACAGATCCAAATATAAACCAAGGTACCTACATTTTAAAAACAAATTGTGGTCACAAATTGTGGCTATCCCTGGTAACATTCAAAAAAGTAAACAGTAGAAATGCGAAAGAAAAATATATTTAAAAAAATACATACATGATGTGTCATTTTCAAGACATTAATTTAAAATTAAAAAAAAAATAAAATTACATTGTCTAGGTCTTCATCTTTTTTTTAAAGGTTAGTGTATTTTTATTATTATACAATATAAAATATCATTTTTTATTTTGGGGTATACGTCAATTGCTCCTATATAATCTTTTGTGCTTTATTGCAGTGCTATAAGTGTATAGCAAACTTTAATAATGTCTGACATGGCAAGAGTATGTTATACGTATTACATGAGGACATACCACCATCCAGTGGTGGGACCCGAGTACAAACTCTAATTTTTGGTGTTACATCTCCACCTGTAGTTTCTTTTTTTTAGTAGCTTGCAGCATCCCCGGCCTCCCTTTAGGCATATGCACCTTGCCCATCACTGCATTCCTGGCACACTATGAACAGTTAAAGGGGATTTGAGAGTATGTACTGCAGCCAATGAGCAGATTAGTTCCTTGTCATGATCTTGTCTTACTGTTTGCTGGTATATTTATTTAGTCCTCTCTTGTTCTAGGCTCTGGCTGCTGGATCACACTGTATCCTGTCTTTCTGCACACCTAAACCCTGGCCTGATCTCAACCCTTCTTTTTGTCTTTTGCCTTACATGACCTCAGACTGCCTCAACCTTGATTTTCGCTTGCTCCCTTTCTGACCTCAGTCTGTCTTGACCTTAAATCTCACCAGCTGCATGCATTATTAGGCTCGTCCCTGTTGGGTGGAGGGGATGGGTGGGGTGAAGGGCTTGATGTTCTTCCTACAGCAAAATATTCTGATGACCAGTAGGGCTACTGACCCTTCAGCCCTTGCGGAGTGTTCTGGGGAAGACACACGTAGACTGAACACCCTGTGTAATCCTGAGTCAGCTGCCAGGGGGTGTAGCCTTCCAGGTTAAAATACCATTTATACTCGAGTACACACGTACCTTGATAATGAATGAGTAAACAAAACATATTTTAGAGATTCCTTAGGTGACTTAAAACCTAGATTGCTATCACATCTCATATTGATTTGACTATCTTACACTGATAGCATCAGTCTACTTTCCTCTTGTCTAGTAAAATAAAAAGCAAGGATCTCTTGCAACAAATATTTACCTGTCACTTTCACTTTTATGGGTTTTGTTTGATATTCATAACTTGGATGTCTATCAAACCTAAAGAAGTAAATTCAAGAATCTTCTTTTTTGGCATCGGTAATGGTCAGAGTACAGTCTCCATTATCTGGATTTCTTGTTACAAGAAAATTTGATTTGGTGCCTTTAACCGAGTCACCTGTTAAAATACATGGAATATTGACACTTGAATGTTCTTGAACGATGATGGTTGCATCTACTTTAAATGAGAAGCCATCGTGTAACTGGCAATGTATACCAAAGTATACAAAATGTGTACAGTATTGTGTCAATATATTGCGGTTTGTTGGGGGAAGGAGCTTATTTTCTCAGGGGAAAAAATTTATTGGGGTAAACCCGTACCTGTGTTGTTACTACTACTACCCGTAGTTACTACCCATACTAAGTGTTGTTAATAAAGGGCATTCTTATTGATAGGTAAATATGTGGGGAGAAATTATGCTGGGGTTATTCATACTTCTATGACAAACCTGCATTGTTGGCTGGATGACTTATTGCTGGTGGAGGGATATTTTTTATATCCCTCCACCAGCAGGAGTTGAGGTGTCCAGCAGGAGTTGATGTGTTTGACTGAGTGGGATATGTATTGAGGAAGGGAGGAGGATCCATACTTCTGGGTTAATTTATGAAGTCTGGGCTAATTTATGATAAAGCCTGAAACCTCAGAACCAAACACCTTACCATTATTTGTGGGGTCACCAATTAAATTTGGGGGGTCTACTTGTAAAGTAGAGAATGTGGAGGATAATTTCACTGGAGGATAATTACCCATTGCCATTGAAATCATATGGACTTGGAAGATTCTCCACCAGAGAATATTGGGGTGAATATTAGGTTAATTTCCTTTTTTCTTAGAAAACAAAACCTTTAGTGTCTATAACTAATAATGGAATTATGAAAGAAGGCTTGTAGTAGAGTTCCTTAGGTTTCTTGGTTCCTTGAACAATGGAAACAAGCTTAAACTGTGTGCCTGTACTGGGCACCTTCAGCATCTAGGGGGCAGAGTAACATGTTTTTCATTGCTACAGGTACAGGTTGCTACAGGTTTAATGTTTTAGGTTTAAAAAACTATAAATTCATGTATCAAATAAAAAGACTAATGGGGAAAGTTGGGTGAAAAAAAAAACTATGCCTGTTTTTTATCAATCAGTGCTCATATTCGGTAATATTAGGCAACACCATTACCATTATCATTTATTTCTACCTTCCAATTCCCTTAGTTCTAATTTTTATTTCCTTCCTTCCTTAAAACATATCACTTAAGTGTATCATCATTAACAAGTAAGTATATAAATAAAATGTATTGAAAGAAGTCAAATGAATTATACTTAAATAAGAAAAACACCTTAGTGATTCCAATTAAATAAACATTCAAAAGAAACAGAGATTGCTAATTTAGGCATTTGACGAAATTTATTAATACAATTGTTATTAATTATTATTACAACCTAAAATACATACAATACAGTAAAAGGTTTACAAAAACACAAAAAGTAACACAATGTATATGTTTATTCTGTTCATATTATGTGTATACTTTTTAGTTACTACAACTGAATAGTTTTTATGAACATTGAAAAAAATACAATAATAATATAACATTAATAATACAAATAAAGGAAAACAGTTGTCTTTTCTATTCTGTAAAATTACAGCATAATTATTTTTAATTGGTTCAAGAATATGTAAGTATAGTTATTTTATTTGTTCATTTATTTGTTTTCTTCTTGATTGTACTTGACAGTGTGATAGATAGTATTTGCTTGTCCACTGAGATCCTTAAAGATAAAAGCATAAGAAAGTTAAAAAAAAGTAAACAGCATACAAAAAAATGTAACCCTTTTTCACTTAAATGTGTCTACATAGTGGAGATTTTCTGTCTGGAATGTTTGAGTGAGCAGAATGGAATGTTGTATGTGACTTATTCCTCGTCTGCCATTGGGCTATGCTGGTGCTTGGCCATGAAGCTCAACTCAAGGAAACGCAAGGAAATAAAGGGAAGGTATGTGTGCAGTGCTGGGGCCAACACTTGTTCATTGAAGGAAAAGCAGAACTAACTATAATGCTTGATAAACAGATATAATAATTATTAGAATTACTTGTAATACTGCATTAGTAATAACTTGATCATACCTGATATACAGATTCCTCTTTTTTTGGATCATTGAATTCATAAGCATTGCTTTTACTTCCTAGAAATATAAAATAAAATGTTAAAACCTAAGAAAGAAAGAAAAAAAAAAGAAAAGAAAGAAAGAAAAAAAGGGGCTAATTTTCACAGCTAGGCTTCATAGTAGGCATGTGGGCTGCCCTAGCAAATAGCTAAACACCACCAGTTACAAACCAAAACAGAAAACATCTAAAGAACGATATGCAAAATTAGTAATTGTAACCTATTAGTAGAAGTAGGTGTAAGCACCGGGTACCATTTTATTAATTTAATACATATGAAGATAAGTTTTCCAACTGAAAGTAACAGGGGTAATATATAGTCATACTCATTGGATTCTTTTCCTTCTCTCGTCTTTTAAAAAAGCAGTAGAGTCCCAAAGCAATTAGGAGCAAAGCAATGATGTTCCCAGTCACCATCCAAGCAATCACTGTATGATTTGTAGATTCACATTCTACAGGAAACAGAAAAATAAACATACACATTATGTACATGCATATGAATAAATGAAAAGAAAGTGAAGGTAAGTGTCCCCTAACAGTCTTATTGTTTTGGTTTAGTGTTGTATTAATATTTTATCCTGCAGAGCAATTCTATCATCTGTATAAGACCAACTGCAAGTCATACTTTCAATGAGGCTGGGTAACTCTTGGTAAGCCTGTCTCCAGTGGATTGGATTTAGCTTTCACAAAACAGGCAATGTTCTAGAAGGCTTTTGAAAAAGTGGTCTTCTGAAAAGCCCACTTCCCTGGAAATATGGTAGCCATTGAGGCTTTTTCATAGACCTCAGGCTGAAGCATGGCTCTAGCTCTCAACCTTTTTAACATGGGGGACCTCTTGAAATAACTTTCAGGTTTTCAGGGAAATAACTGTCATAACTACTATATTCATTACTTAGAGTATATTAGTGTGGTTGTCATTAGATAGAATATCTCCTAAATTGTTGGCCTTTGGGAAGAATATCAACCTTACAGGTAGTTAATAGGATCATAAGTGTCAGTTAAATTGAACTGAGAGGTACACATTGTTCATTGCTCAAGGAACCCCTAACAACTACTGGAGGAACCCTAGTGTTCCACAGAACCCTGGGTGAGAAACACTGCCCCACAGGGTACAATTTATTTGTTTATGATCACCAACTGTGTAGGCCTAAGAATATTTTTTTTGCTAGTATTCCACAGAACATCCTATTTTCTGAAGCTGATGAGCAGTTGATGAAGTTCTATTGAATGCTTCTGAAGTCTAAGACTCACCGACCAAATGCATGTCAAAGAGTTGTAGAAGGCCAATGGTTTTGGGTGTTCAACATCCTTTGTGTTCCTGTTCTACCTACAAAGTCCAAACCTAATAAAACATTAAAAACCTACCTTTGAGTTTGGACTTAATTAGTGAGTATGAATTATCCTAAAAATTATCCTGGGAAGGGATATCCTGTTGGGAAGGGGTGCCTCCATGGAATCTCAATTAGAAAAGGCAAAAACTGCAGAACAATAGATGGTAAAATCTCCACTTGGTGGTGGTGGCTTAGAATTTGTTTTCATCCCCCAAACCCACGCTCGATACCAAGGTTTTACAGGTTTTCCTCACCTTTCTAATGGTTAAATTGTAATTAAAATAGATTTGTTTTGACCATTACTCTATAAAAACTATTGGGCTGTGGAATCTAGCAACAATAATAGAATTAAATTAAATTAAAAATTAATCAATAGCAGTGGCTTTGGTATATATCTCTTAACCCATGTAAGTGTTGAAAGAGGTACCCACTAAAAACCCAAGCACACTTCAACACCACCTAAAAACTACCCCTAAATGCAAAACAAAAACTCCTGATTTCACTCATCGTTAGTAACAAGACAGCTTATCACTTATACCTGTGCCAGTAGATTCATAACAGATTAACAGCCATAGCTTTGATGAAAAGAATTTATATACAATAATTTATATCTATATTTCTAACATTATACTGTGGTTACCTGAAATGTCATCGAATAGATCACCTGCAAACATAAACAACAAAAAGTAAAAAATTTCATGAGTAATATTTCAATAAATTTGCTTGTTTATACAAAAAATTATTTGTAGCTTAGCAGTGCCTTCAATCAATAATAATATTTTATGATAATGATGTGACCTATCATCAATTTTTTTACTTTATATAAAGGGTCAAAAATAAATGAATGAATGACAAGCCTAGAGCCTCCTGGGATACCTACAATATGTATCTGAGGAGGCTTCGGACTGCTCCTTCTGCAAATGCCCGATCTCGGGCATGCACAATGGGGCTTTATACCACAATGTAAAAAAGAGCTAATCCCACACATACATAGTAGAAGCTGCACTTTTTTTTTTACATTTACAGGCGCAGTCATGACCTGATCCCATGCCTGCGAGATCGGGTGACATCAAGCCAGAAGATGATCAAAGAATAAAGGATGGTGTAGGTCTAAATGGAAGCCAATTGTGGGTGGATTGAGGGCTCTGCAGAAATACAGGTATGTGCAAAACCTACAAAAAATTCTGTTTCACAGACTGCATTGATAACTTAGCCAATGGGTTTGTTTGTTTGATTGCTATGATTGTCTTCCATAGTGACCTCATGAACAGTAAGCAATCAGAGTTGCTCTCAATCATTAATATACTGGTATTGGTAACATACTACTGTCACCAGGAACCATGCATTGCTGTGGGCTCCTACATCCAAAGAAAGTCTGCAGTAGAACATCGGCCAACCTGGGACATGCCTTCAGTACATCATAGACCAATGAATTCTATCAATAAATTTGTCCTGGACCTGTTTAGTAAGGAATCCCTAGCAATGGTCACTCAAAATGGTTACTATAGACCAGTGGTCGCCAACCGGTGGTTCTCGAGAAAAAACTGGTGGTCTGCGGCTCTGGCCGATGCACCTCCGAGGGAGGTCAGAAGAATGATGCACCGGTCTGAGCCGTGGACCATGTCCCCCATACAAACCCATGGCTCAGGGAAGTGGGCGGGCTGTGTCCCTGGACACAACCCGCTGACTCTCCCATCGCAGGCTCAAATATTTTTAATCTTGGACCAGGTCATTTCCAGGCTTGCTGGATCACCCACATTCTCCTATGATAGTCTATCTTCTCCAGTTTTGTAGTTTTTCTGCGTCTTTAATGCTGTGTGACCCACAGAGCTGGTTGAGGGATAAGAAATGTTGACATTATTTAAATTAAACAAACTAGAAGAGAACCAGCTGCACACACAAAAAATCTCAAAAAGCTTTTTTTATTTTATTTTTTGGGACAAAGTACCCAAAGCCCCACCAGGCACCTTCTACTTTGGTGCCTTTATACCCAAAGAAGGGAATAAATATGGAGAATCATAAAGGTATTTGGAATGACAATTACTTTTTTTCTACTGCTTGTCGTAGGTTTTAGTATCAAAAATTACATCAGACAAAGCCGGGTAACTAACATTTTTAAAGGGCAGCCCCTCCCCCATGCTAGCACACATTTTATTATACAGTACCGTCTTTAGATTTAATTTCCAAAATGGTTTCACTGGTTCCATAATTATTTGATGCAGAACACGTGTAATTATCAGGCCTTATTATCTTCAAAGTTGACCAAAACATGTTTTTAGAGTGAGCGTTAACAGGCCTTATAAGATTTCTCTTCCAGGTAAATTTTGCTGGTGGATTAGCCTTTGTTGAGCAGTTTATAATCAAAGTCTCTGTTTTGTTAATAACTATTGGATAATTAGGATCAATGTCTCTTCCTAAAAAATAGAAAATAACTGTATAAAAAATCAGTGTAGAGACATAGGGGAGATTAGATGGGGTCACACTCCTTAACCTTCCCCCATAAACCCCAGCCATCCCTCTGTGATGTTTTCCTCAATAAACACACAAACTACCTGTTTTGTTGTATAAATTAGACATGGAGACCTTTTATTATAATCATCTAGAAAACTTAAATACCAAATTTAAAACCGATATAACATTTTATATTTTTAGAAGTAACAATTCTCCTGGGCCAAGGTCTATGATGGTGCTTTACTTAACAACCAACACGGAGACCATAATCATAATTACCTGGCCCCCAGCCGCTATATACCACCTTGGGGACAAAGTACATCCGGCTCCCTAGCCACCTCAGTTTCACTTCTCCATCAGTTAATTCACTTCTGATCATTTCTTCTGATGGGTTCCCACCCCACTTTTTGCTACCTTCTATTTTTACCTGAAACCTTCATGGATCTAACCCGCCATACATTGCTGCCATGACAAAGACAATAAATCCATGACAACATCCGTCCCCAAAAACACTTTTTTACCCCATTCCCCCCAGACATTCCCCCCAGACATGCCCATGACCAGTCTAGGCATCCCACCAGGAGGGTGGGAAACCTTCTTCTTCTACCTCTGGGCTACAACTGTTTTTCCCCAACCACTACTGTGAACTCTTGTCAGCTCCTCCTACTGGTCTGATCTTCACCTATCCAATACGCTTGCCTTCCTTCCCTACACCTATTGCTTCTCTCCTTTTGCTTTGAGCCTAACTAAAACAAAATACAATTAGCTTACAATACACTTGCAGCTGGATTCAGAAAACCACTGGAGACTTCAAATAAAATTATTTAGCATATTTTTTAAAAATTCAGAATGTTACATTCGGTATTTTGTAGCACTTTTAACCAACCCAGAAAAAAAATCTTGAAACATACCAGTAGATGAAGAAACGCTGATTTCAATGTTGGGGGAATCTATGATAGAAATATTAAGTATAAGAAGTAAGAATATACCCTCATCTCAGTATTATTCATCAGCAGAGGTGACAGTGCAGTGTTTATGTACACTTCACAGTTCCCATACTTCAGAAGAATAAAGATAATAGCTAATCCAAGCAAATATGGACAAAAACTGTATCTTTACTCTTGTGAAGTATGGGGAAGCTGGTGATGTTTGGGACCTCTGGGAACACATGGGATCACACAGGCTTTGAGGTCCCCCGCCTCCTTCTTTGGTAAATAATGTTTATATTAAAATTCCCTCTCCTGGTTCTCCCCATATGTTGACATGTTCTCCTTACTAGTTCATCTGTGATATATTCTTTGGAATCAGTAATTTTACTGTAAAAAATTAGACATTTCTCCTGAGGAAGCTGTATTGGGGAAACACGTTGAGAAATAGCTATTATTGTATAAGCATCAGCTTTACTGTGAAGAAAAAGATATGAAAGATACTTTGCCCTAAAGTGAAGCTTGTTGTTGGCTTTTATTGTATTTTATGTTATTGTATAATTGAATAAAAAGTTCTCAATAATAAAATGTACATCAAAATTCCAGTTTGTTTAAAATGTACTATAATTAAAACAATTGGGTTGCAGAAAAACCAGCAAAACCCAGAAGAACATACCAACATTTTGTTGAAACACAGCTGCTTGACTATTGTACTGTGCTAATGATTTACTATTATTGCTTAATAGAGGTCCTTTAGGTGACATTGCTGGTTTCTGCAAATTACTATGACACATAGATGTTCATCTATGAGGACAATCTCAACATCTCATTGCTTCTGTAGATGAAATCTAAAGTAGCGTTTTACTATATTTTTGGCTGTCATTTGGATCAGCACTATCGCCTCCAACCTTGTTTTTAACGCCTCATACCTTTAATGATTGCCAGACTACCAGAGCCACCAGGACCACTTGTGCATACCAGCATGAAGACATTTCAAGGTTACTCACTGGTCTAAATCTGTACATATTTCGTATTAAGACAGAGCTCCTGACCCTAGCTCTAACAAACCGATCGACTGCCCATGCAGTGAAGAAGAACCAGTGGATATGACTTGATTGCTGAAAGTAGTAAGATGTTGTTCAAGAACTGAGTGGTGATCATAAGTTGCAACTGGGCTGGGCTTGCTGTAAAACCCCCTTCATGACACCATGAAAAGTAACTAGTGATATAGTCACAGGGATGAAATGGGGATTGGGACTGAGTGGGATAATTTTCAGTTAGATATTTCATCACAATATCTTAACAATTATGTTTAGAATATGCTGTCATATAAGCCTGTGTTTAGGGGAACTGCATCAGGGTGTTGGCCCCATACAAGGTTTCTATTAGAGAGAGAGAGTCTGAAAGTAAACAACCTCTGTTGTAATCTCTCTACAAAATCATCAACTATAATGCAATATTTAATGCAAAAAAAAAAAAAAAAAAAAAAAAACTATCCCTCATTAAGAAAGCTTCCCTGTAGGAAGTTAGACAACAAATGCTAAACAATGATTACATTCTATGGGTTCAAAGTCATAAAACCTGGATGGCACAACCACAAATTGCATTAAAAAACTCAAACAGAATGACAAATAATATGACTATTAGTAATGACAAATAATATGACTATTAGTAGAACACAGGAGTCAATACATACAGTCAACATTGAGGACATGCTGTGCAGTAATTGTCTTCCCAGGAAACATGGTCACCTCACAGGTAACAGAGTTTTGATGGTCATCTTTGGTTGGTTTAAAGAAAAACTTAGATGACTTCTTCCATATCCCATCTACATTACTTTTTCTCCATTGTATTGTAGGTTTCTCAGCACAGTTTCCAGGTGGTACACACCCCAAGATTACAATTTGGTCTTCAATCAGTTGACTTGACACCGTGATCTTTGGCTTCTCTGTGAGGTCTGTGGGAGTTGTTTAATATACAAAATAAAAGAAGACAGCATCAATCAACCAAATCTTCCCACTTTCTGTTCTGGATGTGGAAGGTTAGGTGAGAAAAACACTCATCTCAATTCATCTCTTACATGTCACTGCAACAGGCATCTCTCAACTTAAAGACATTCCCTACCTCTTGTTCTGATAACAGCTAAAAGATTTTAGTACAAACAAGAAGCAAAAGAAGAGTTTCAACCCATTTTCATAATGAGCAAAAAATCCACAAAATATTTTTTTTTTTTTTGCTATACAAATAAGTTTGCTGATTAATAAGCTCCTACATTAAAAAGTAGGATCAGAAAACTGTATCTATACAGAGTTCACCTGTAACATTGATAATGTAAAAGTATGCTTCCTGCTTAATGGTGGTAAAGACAAATTATACGTCCATGCGATACAATAAAAACATTCCCTATTCTGACACGTTTTGCCGTTCTTTGCTTCCTCAGGGAACAACAAGCAATGTATCCAATGACTGATGGAGGTCTTAGTTGTCAGAAAAGTCCTAGGGAATTGGGTGTTTTTCTAGGGCCTTTGAAAATTAGGGCAGGTAAGTGTTACGTGAGATCTGTGGTGTCTGACATCGGCTATTACTATCATTACTATTATTATAGTAAAATTGTACAATTTCCCATGACATTCTATCTTGGTGACAATGGTTACCAGGGGACGAAAAATACATTTATTTATTTAATTGATTATTTATAAATGTATTTCTTATTTCTAGAGACTCTTTAGTCAATGGCAAGGTACCGATGGATTGGTGTAAGGCCAATGTGGTTCCTATCTTCAAAAAGGGGACAAAGTCATTACCAGGTAACTACAGACCCGTTAGTTTAATGTCCATAGTAGGAAAGGTCCTAAAGAGTTTGATAAAGAACCACATAGAGGAGTTTCTGCTGGAAAATTATATTATAAGTGAAAGTCAGTATGGCTTCAAGAAAGACAGAAGTTGTCAAACAAATTTACTCTCTTTTTATGGGGAAGTAAGTGAACAGGTAGACAGTGGAATAGCAGTTGATATAGTGTACTTGGACTTTGCTAAAGCATTTGACACTGTACCCCACAGATGGTTATTATGCAAGTTAGGCTCGATATGTTTAGAAAAGTCAATCTGTAAATTAATAGAAAACTGGCTTAAAGATCGCATCCAGGGAGTTATTATTGATTCATACTCTGAATGGTCTAAGGTTATTAGTGGTGTACCCCGGGGTTCAGTGTTGGGATATTTACTGTTTAACATCTTTATAAATGATATAGAGTTTGGGATTAAAAGTACCATTTCTGTGTTTGCCGATGACACCAAACCATGTAATGAAATTTTGTCCATACAGGATGTTTATAATGTACAAGCATACCTGGAGTACTGTTTGACAGCCAAGTGGCAAATGACATTTAAACCCCCCTTGCATTCTAATTCTGTCAGTTTTTTTATGCAAAAAGTGATCCTATTTTTTTGCATAGACATTTTTGTTTATATTGTGGGCCTGTAATTCTTGGAATTAACTCCCGCGTATGATAATTATATTTATTTATTATATTATAATCATAAATTATAAAATAATACATAATTATAAATAAGAATTTAAAAAAAAAATGAAATAATAAACAGCAAAGTAATCTTGAAATAAAAGTTTAAATTAAAAAAGTACTTTTATTTTTATTTCATGTTGTTTGGTGTTTTTGTACTGTAAAAACCATTTAAAAGCAGATTACATTGCTCAGTAATCTGCTTTTAAATTTCCCGCTCGGCCAGGCCCCCCGATGGTCCTGCGCCCTGGCATCACAGCGGGACCATCCAATCGCCGCTGGAGCGCGGGGCAAAGGTAAGGGGGGCTTCTAAAGTTACCCCGAGTGTGATTTGGGATTACTGCATTTTGCATGTAAAAGCCACCCCGAGTCACACTCGGGATTACGGCTGGGGGGTTAATATAGATAAATGGAAAGTTCTGTACTTGGGAGCTAACAACATGCATGCGTCATACTGTCTAGCGGGAATACATTTGGGGGAGTTAGAAAAGGAAAAGGATCTGGGGGTTCTGGAAGATCATAGACTTAATAACAGCATAGAACGCCAAGCTGCAATATCTAAAGCTAGTAAAGTACTTTCTTGTATTAAAAGAGGAATAGACTTCAGAGAAGGAGACATAATCTTGCCCCTGTACAAAGCATTGGTCAGACCACATCTGGAATATGCAGTGCAGTTTTGGGCACCAGTTCACAAAAAGGACATTGTGGTATTGGAGAGAGTGCAGAGAAGGGCAACTAAACTAATAAAAGGAATGGGGGAGCTCAGCTATGAGGAGAGATTAGCTGAACTGAATCTATTCCCCCTTGAGAAGAGAGGTATAAGAGGGGATATGATCACCCTGTATAAATATATAAATGGTTCATATAGCGAAATCTCTTCCCCATTATTCACTTTGAGATCATTACAAAGAACATCGTCTGGAGGAAAATAAGTTTAAGCTTCGGATAAGGAAGGGATTCTTCACTGTACGGTCTGTGAAAATGTGGAATCGGCTCCTTCGGGAAATAGTTTCAGCAAGTTTTAAAGATCACTTTAGGAAAATGCTGGATGATTTCTAGAAGCACAGAATATAGCTGGGTATTAAGGCTTTAAAGTAAAAATAACATTGACTGTTGATTCAGGGAACATCCAATTGCCTCATGGAATCAGGAAGAAATTTTTTGTCCCTGTTGAAGCAAATTGTACCAGGTGTTTTTTTTTTTGCCTTCCTCTGGACCAACTATGTCTTATAGGGTTTTATATCTGGGATATGTTTATTTCCCTAGTGGTTGAACTTGATGGGCTTATGTCTTTTTCTAACCTACTATGGTACTGACCTACTTCAGTACTGTGTTTCCCACACCTAGCTGGTTTATAGAAGTAATATATTGAGTGTATTTATTGCAATCTATTATTCTCCCAAGCATAGAAAACCTGAAGATGAGCAAACATGCCTGGGTTTGGTTGCTTCTTCAATGTTGCTGATGTTTGGGTTGACGGTTTGTATTGAATTTAATTGGAGCTGAATCAAATGCTCCAAGGGATATTCTAAGGGATGGAGTCCATGAGCTCTATCCTTAACATAAATGACAAGCAGCTCCCGTATGATGTTTTCTTTGCAAGCAAGTTTATTCACCCAAATTTCCATAGAAATAGTAAACATAAAGCAGAAGTTGTATATGTTCAAGCTGAAATGAATCAAACCTGAATCTCATCCCTCCCTGCCAGTTGCTCTAACCCTTCCCTACTCTAGTAACATTTAGGCAAATGTTTTAACTATGCATGCACTTTAGAATATATCAGTAGTTAGCCTATTAGTCTTGTAGAGCTATTGTCCAATTAGTCCTTAATATATATATATTATTGTTCTTTTAGTTATACAACTTAATGTTCCCCCTGTATTTGTAAAATAGTGTCAGTGGTTGTAGCTGCATAATTGTGATAGGGACTGTGGGTGCGGTGTATACCGAAAGTAAAAACATTATTTAGAACCTAAATTGCTCAATATTGTCTTACTTGACTCTACTTTCCCTCACTGTATAGGATGCTACTTATTTATTCAATTACTTTTCTTCATTCTATGGACAATTACTTATTTATTCTTTTTGTATTTTTTGACTATTTAACTTTTTCTGGGAGTCTATTTACAAAGCATTCAAATTGACATTCACCTGGTGGAGCATTTTCCACCAGACCTTCAACCTCCACATCCATGTGCTTTTAAAAATATATTGACCACCAGATATTGTTTGGCGCTTGGCAGATCTGCTGCTTTATTAAAAAAAAACTGTATGTACACATAAATTAGATCCAAACATTGATGTTCCAACTATTATAAAGATTACACTAAATATATGGCCAACCCCTATGAATTAGAAATAATAAAGTGTTGGGCAGTACAGGAAAAGCTCCTTTACTTGTGACCAGGTTTAGAAATTATTGTAAGGGAGTTCTCTTGAAACACATTCCTATAAAAGCCTTGTGGGGATTGCTGGAACAACATTTCAGTTACTGTACATATCTCACTATCCTCTAGAAAAGCCGAAGGGCGAAACGCGTCTGGTCTTAGATTGAGCTCCTGGATGAAAAACACTCCCATCATACAAGAGTGCTTTTTTGAATATGACAAATTGAACTTTATATTGTATTCATGAAATATTGAACAAAAATATTTACCCTGCTTCCCCAAACCTTTCCTGAAATAGGAATTCAAAAGACTTATATAGGCTCTACACACGATTGTATTTGTTCTTTTTTTTTCCTTTTTTGTATACATTATTGTTATTTTATGTTATTAATAAAAAAAAAGTCCCAAACCAAGCCAGAGTTGCATATGTAAAGTGCAGTTGTGAATCCTTCATCAAAGAAAAACATATGTTTATTATATTCAGTAAACATACCTGTCACCAGTAGTGTTACAGAAGAGTCGGCATAGTCAACTTGGCTCTGAGGCTCTGTAAATCTAAAAAAATAACTTCCGGAGTTTTCTTTCCTGGCACTCGTTATTGTCAGCGTGCAGTTGCCATCATTTGGGTCTCCTGTTATAATGAAGTTTGGATTTTTGGCAGTTTCTGATGGATTGGTAGAAGCCACAGTAACCATATTATCTGTAATCCAAAATCCTGTGGCATTTGTGAATGTTTTTTTATCGTTGGCTGTAAAGGTACATGGTATGGTCATGCATAGACCTTCCTGGACCGTGGCAGATTTTTGTACTTGGATAGTATTGCCAGACTGACAATTCACTCCTGTAAAATAATTGAATATCAATTTAAAAAAGAAATTACCCAAAATCAATTATTAAGATTAGAAAAACGAGGTCCCTTGGATCTAGAATTATTGTGATTAGGGAGAGTGAGAATGCCTCTGACATTGTCGCAAAAATTTCCTCGAACTTCCGATGGGTCCGTGAAATTTCGGCAAATTTTTTGCTGACCCATTGGAAGATCGAGGAAGTCATTACAGGAGGAGTACCGCGGCTGCATTCATAAATGCAGCCGTGGGAGTCCTCCTGTGTGCGATCCCCGGGGACTAGAGGTTAAATGAGGGAAAGCCCTCATTTAACCTCTAATGCCCATGGAGCGTGTACAGGTGGATTCCCAAGGCTGCATCTATTCATGATGAGCACAGCCTCAGTACTTCTGTGTTCTTGGATAGGGAATATATAGAGAATCGCTATCCAAGAACACATACTACAGGGCTGCAAGAGCAATCTCTGCTCCCCTGATTGCTCTTGCAGGTCCCAAAAAATTCGATCTCAACGGCCAAATTTACACAGGCCGTTCTCGTTTACATGTTCAGTAAGCGAGAATGGCCCAATTCTCGGCAAGATTGAATTTTAAAATTTCGCTCGCTCATCCCAAATTGTGATGTTCCTCAACACCAATTTTACATGTTTTACCCCCGAAAAAAATGAATCTCTGTTTGTTTTTTTGTTGAATTTCATTTTTCCAGGAAAATATATCTTTTTTCATTTGCTCAGACAGGGGCAGTTTGGAAGTATAAGTTTCTCTGGGACACCTCTACTTCTGATTCAGCAGGAGGGGTGCTAGAACTTTACAAAGAGACCACAGCATGCTGAAATATGTCTGCTTTATATTAGATTGATTGATCTTACTTTCCTATTTTCTTCCTCCCCCTATCATTTTTATTACTTTAGTCCCAGTGATATCACTTTGTCTTTTTACTTCTCTAGGCAATGCAGGTAGATCATAGTTGGCAGGGAGGTTGGTAGGGTGCTACATTGAAATCATCACGGATCCCTGCCTATGTACTCCTCTCCAGATACCTCTGCCCTGATGGAAGCAATGTGCTGGCTTTTAAAGAAGACACTAATTATATAAAAACATCTATATTGGTGGTTGTCAGTCTGGAGGCGCTTCCTTTCACAGACCTTCTGTATATGCAAGGAATGCCCACACCCAATGCTAAGCTTTCATGATTTATAGAACTGAAATCGAGTGAAAGGAAGACTAGGGATAGATAGGCCAATAGTGGGAGGGGGTAGATGATGATGGATGTGCCCCAGCCAGGATATGAAGTGTGCTCTAACTAACTTGCTGCAGCTTCAAATTGACATTGCAAGAAGGTCACAGTGTGCCATTAAATTGGAGTAATATCAGTTCAGCAGAGAAGCTGAAGGTTTAATGATTTGAACTAAATGTTCATAAGTGAATATTGTATAATCCCTTTATAGAGAACTCAATCCAAAATGGATTGGGGGTTTACCTACCTACAAATCCAACTTGTACACAAAATTTACACATACTGAATTGGATAAGAATACCATATAAATTATGAATATATTTTTACCATTTGGATCCAATGTGCAATATAAGTAAATGTTCGATAAAAGTTGGGTGACACTTGGGTCTTAACCTTTATAAATATTCTCATTTGTGTTCAGATATAATTTGTCCTTGCTGATGGCAGCTTGACCTACCTTTCCAAAGAAGGAAAATGGTGAATAATCTGAGTAGTAACCCCATCATATGGCCTTTATACAGCTATATCTTGACACTGTGCTGGTACCAAGTAGTTTTCACATGACCTGTAAATTGACATCATATTCATAGAATATGTAAATCAGAATATTTAAAGTATATTTCGCAATAAACTGCTTTAATAAGCATTATCTTTTCTGTATGCTACCATACTCACGTCAATATGCAGAGTTTTGGATGGATTGCCAGGGCATTGCAATGTAACAAAAACAGAGACAATATACCTATGTGTGTCACACCTACCTAGCCTGTGCCAAATACTGTCTTCTAGTAGTCACAAATCTTATGTATGGCAAACACTGGAATAGCCCTGGCAATTATATGACTGTCAAAGTCAATATTTCTTCATATCAGTTTCTCAATAATTTCTTTATAGTCACACATACAGTAGTCGATAGCCAATAATATTAGACAATACGACCATCATTTCACTTTTGTTTGTGATACATTATGTAACTTCCTTGGAAAATATATATATATATATATATATCGGAAAATATATTGTGCAGCAAAAAACATCACAAGATATACAACTTGTTTATCTGACAATGTTAAAGTAAGCATCTGCAAATTATGACCCAACAAGGACTAACTATAACATGTTTTTTGGGGCCCTGACGGAAATTCACACTCACTTTTCACAAAACAGGAACAGAGTGATGGTAACAGTACATTACAAACAAAAGCAAGCTTTATACTAAGCTGAAACAGTTACTGCTGCAAAGAAAAAAAATTGCAGAAATAGTGTAAAATGGAAAAAAAAGTACTGTTAGATGTTACTTATGTTAGGTGTTTCTTATGGCCATTCTATACATTTTATATTAGTATAGTCACTGTAGAATAAGCAAGACATAGGGATTTATATTGAACTTGGTCCATCAAATCCTTGGAGTAAATTTGATATAATGAGTTAATTTTAAATAAGGGCTAATTATAAGTGCTATTATAATAATATATATATATATAATTATATATATGTATACATACATATATATATATAAAAATATATATATAGATATATATATATATATACAAATATATTTATACATTTATAATTATATATAATCATGTCTAAGTTCATTAAGGGTGTTTCCCTCTCTTCACTAATAACTTTAAATGTGGAGTCACCTCATTAAGCAATCATTTATAATGTATAAAAGAAGAAAAAGAATGAGGTTCACGGCTCAGGGATTGTATGAAATAATATATATGTGTATTTGTTACATAGTATCAAAGAAAAACATTTACATAACGGAATCAGGTATTTTATCTTGGTCCGGTTAACACTTCCTAGGTATTATATACTAGACAGAGTAGCTCTATGTCATCAAACAAAAAAATGTGTTTAGAACCGCAAAAGTCCCAACCGTATAGTTTGTGCAAAAATCCGTCGCATTTCCCCACCATTAGGCTTCCTCAGGGATATCTTTTTTAAATACTTTACGGTTAATGGGAGATCTTAAAAGACACAAACATGCGTGATGATAAATGTGGGAAGGTGAAGGTTGAAAACCTTGTTCAGGTTAGTGCTCCTTAAGCCTTAAAGAGGATGAGCATTGAGAGCACAGCCAAACGTGGCCGTTTGGCTGTTCTCTCAGTGCTCATCAATCTTTGTGATCCTATTCATTTCAGCTTACAAGACCTGTTTCTAAAATTGCAATGGAAGGCCTGTGCCTCTCTTATACATCCTTACAATCTTGAAGCATGAATGAAACACCAATCCGCGTTGAGTACCAAAACATTTACGAATTATTTATGTACATCAGTATAGAAATATACCGAAATCCTATTTAAGGCTTAAGGAGTACTAACCTGAACAAGGTTTTCAACCTTCACCTTGCCACATTTATCATCACGCATGTTTGTGTCTTTTATGATCTCCCATTGACTGTCTAAATGTTCTCGTATAGGGTCATTTACCGGTTTCAAAAGGGGGGAGTATTAGTGATGTCAGAAAGTGACCCATGTCATAAGGGGGAGTATTTGGATTTCTGAGAATTATTCAAATTATAAGTGGGGACCATTAGTGATTTTAGAAAGTTACCCATGTCATAAAGTGGGATTATTCGTGATTTCAGAAAGTTACACGAATTACAGGGGCAGACCAGTGGTGATTTCAGAATATGGCCCATTTCAGAAGGGGGGAGTATTAGCAATTTCAGAAAGTGACCAATGTCATAATAGGGGGTTATTTGTGATTTCAGAAAGTAAGCCATGCATTAAGAGAGGAGTATTAGTGATTTCAGAAAGTGACCTAAGACATAAGGGGGGCCAATAGTGATTTCATAAAATTAACTGAATCATAAGAGGCGTATTAGAGATTCTAGAAAGTAACCCGAGTCATAAGGGAGACCATAAGTAATTTCAGAAAGTGACCCGAATCATGGGGGACCATTATTGATTTGCAAATGTTACCCGAATCATAAGGGTGGACCATTATTGATTTCAGAAAGTGACACATGTCATAAGGGGGGGGTTATTTGTAATTTCAGAAAATGAGCCATGTATTTAGGGGGGAGTATTAAGTGATTTCAGAAACTGACCTAAGACATATTTATATATAAATATAAGGATGGCCAATAGTGATTTCATAAAATTACCTCCTAAGGGGAGAGTATTAGAGATATTAGAAAATGACCTGAGTCATAAGGGGGGCCATTAGTGATTTCACAAAGTGAGAATGATAGGGGGACCATTAGTGATTTCAGAATGTTACCCGAATCATTATTAATTTCCAAAAGTGATTCATGTCATTGGGGGGGGGGAATTTTTCATGATTTCAGAAAGTGAGCCATGTAAAAAGGGGCGAGTGATTTCAGAAACTGACCTAAGACATAAGAGGAGCCAATAGTAATTCATAGAATTACCTGAGTTATAGTCCAAGGCTGGAGAGAATACACTTTCTTCAGTGAAGCTGGGTGATCCAAAAAATCTGGAATGGATATAGTCCAGGATTTAAAAGATTTAATGATTTCAGAAAGTGACCCATGTCATAAGGGGGGCATTATTTGTGATTTTAAAAAGTGACACAAGACATAAGGAGGGCTATTAGTGATTTCAGAAAGTGATGCCAGTTATAAGGGAGACCAGTAGTGATTTCATAAATTACCTGAGTCATAAAAGGAGAGTATTAGTAATTTCAGAAAGTTGTCCAAGTCATAAGGAGGACCTGTAATGAGTTTAAAACGTGACCCGTGTCATAAGGGGGACCATCAATGATGTCAATGGTGACCCGAGTCAAAAATGGCAGTATATGGATTTCAAAAAATGACTCGAGTTATAAGTTGGGACTATTGGTGAATTCATTAAGTTACCCATGTAATAAGGGGGAATTATTTGTGATTTCAGAAAGTGACCCAAGTCATAAAGGGCATCATAAGTGTTTTCAGAAAGTGACCCGAATCATAGTAGGACCATTAATGATTTGACAAAGTGACCCCAGTCATAACAAAAGGTGACCCAAGACTTAAGGGGGTTCATTAATGATTTCAGCAAATGATCCGAGTCATAAGAGGTGACCAGTAGTGATTTCATAAATTACCCGAGTCATAAAGTTAGAGTATTAGTGATTTCAGAAAGTGATCCAAGCCAAGTCGTAAGGGAGGACCAGTAATGAGTTTAGAAATTGACCCATGTCATGAGGGGGAGAATAAGTGATGTCAGGAAGTGACCTGAATCATAGGGGGACTACTAATGATTTGGGAAAGTGACCTGAGTCATAAGTAGAAGTATATGGATTTAAAAAAAATACCCAAGTCATAAGGGGGACCATTAGAATTTCAGAAATTGAACCATATCATGGGGGGAGTATAAGTGATTTCAGAAGGTGACTAAAGTCATAAAGGGGACCATTGGTGATTTTAGAAAGTGACCCAAGATATAAGGGGGGCATTAGTGATTTCAGAACATGACCTGAGTCATAAGGGGGGACCTTTAGTGATTTCAGAAAGCGACCTATAACAAAAGGGGGGACCACTAGTGATTTTAGAAAGAGACCCGAGTTATAAGGGGGACCATTAGTGATTTCAAAATTGACTTGAGTCATGTGGAGAGGACCATTGGTGATTTCAAAAAGTGACCAAAGTGATAAAGTGGGACCATTAGTGATCTCAAAAAGTGGCCCGAATCATAAGGGGGAGTATTAGTTATTTCACAAAGTGACTTAAGTCATAAGGCAGACAATTAGCGATTTCAGAAGTATCAAATAATACTTTCTATGGTTAGTTTTAAACGTTCCTCTTGTTTGAGGGTACAGTCTGTGTGAATATTCTTAGCTTTATTTTAGAAATATTGCCTTCTTGAACATTCTTTACACCTATTACAAATATTTAAAGATTTAAACCCCTCTCCCTTTATCTTCTTTCCTCAAGATGCATAAGTTGTAATAGTCTCAACTGATATGTTTTATCCATCAGCCCTTCTTTTTGGACCTATTCTATGTTATCAATATCTGTTTAATTCCCCGAACCTCAAGAATAGATCAAATTTCTGAAGTTTGTCCACCAAGCCAAAGGCTCCTGAAGCTTTCCCAAGAGGAACACTCTTCTTTCTTGGCTGATTGAAGTTGATCAAGCATAGACTTCCTATACATTTTTCTAGATATATAATTATTCACAAGGTCTAAAGCCTATCAACCCTGCTCAAACTTCTTAGAAAGTTAGAAATAAATCAAAAGATTTTGTTTTTTCATACCTGGAACTCAAAGTTATGATTTCCAAACCAGATGTTGCTGATTTGATCCTAATTAGTAATTGTATCCCTTGGTAGGTATAAAAAGATCGTAGACCAACCTCTGTGTGCAGTTCTTGGTCTCCAAGTGTTAATCTTTTTCTGTAAGACTTCATTGCTTAGTCATTTGCTTTTATAGTCACATTTCCTTTAGTTCTCTTTTCTTATTTCCTTATATTTTAAATCTTTGAGATATTACTTTCATTTGTCAACAACAGTCTCATACATAAAGGGGAAGTTGCTTTCTCATACGTGTTCTCAGGCTGGCTTTTCTGCCAAAACAAGTTGTCAAAAAACAGTTACCACTTTTTTTCTGAAATGCATATCAGCAGACATGGCAAAGTAACTCCCTTAAGCATGTGCAAGAGTTACATCACTACAACATGTCTTAATACATTGAACCTGGGGGAGGACCAAGTGATAAGGATGCAATGGAATGCTATTGATGGATTTACATACTTGCACTTTATGGGAAACTGATCCTACTTCTGCATTTGCTTCTACAATTGCAAAATAATTTCATAATTATTTTTTAACTGGTATTATTACCTTTTTATTTAATTCAGCAGCTGCTGTATTTTTTTTAAAGTGTAAACATTTTACTATTGGTTTATACAATCTAAGCCAGTGTTTCTTAACTAGGGTTCCAGCAGACATTGCTAGGGGTTCATTGGTCAATGATCAATTTGTGCCTCTCAGGTCAAGTTAAGTGACACCAACAATCTTTTTGTCTATCTTTAAAGGTGACATTATTCCTACTTGCCAGCAATGTAGGGGGCACTCTTCCTACTGACCACCACACGAATGTGCTGTCAGCCGTGGATATAGTAAATATAGCATGGGTTCCCCATGTTAAAAGGTCAGAGAAACACTTATCTAAACTAAAAAAACTAATTTTCTCAAAAGTCTGCTCTAAGACACAATTAAAACTGTAGGCATACCTTACACTGATATTTGCTCAAGTGTTTATACTGAACGCAGACCCTACTATTTAGTCATTATTCTGGGCAAGACATGTTGAAACAAACAGCCATTTAAAATAGAAATGCCAAATAGTGTACATAAATATATTCATAGTGGGGTGTTTTGAAAAACATTTATTTCAAAGAGGAAAGAAGTTAAAATTACCTAGACATAGTTTGTATATCTTGTTCCCCCAGAATAAAGTATGATGTTGGCGCTATATAAATCCTGTTTAATAATAATAATAATAATGATGTTTCACTTGCTCTTAACCACCTGAGCGTTACACTGATTTCTAGATTTCTGTTCCAAAAGCGTCACAGGTTTTCATGAAATTTTTTTTTTTTAAATTGTAGACCTGTAACTTACAGAAATATGTCCGAATAGGGTTCTAGTAGATATCATGAATATAAAAAATGTTTGAAACACACAATCATGTAAAAAAAAAAAAAAACTTTTAATAAAATTAAAGGAAAAACACAAAAATCAGCTTAAACAAGAACACATAAATAAATGAAAAATACTGAAAATGCGATAATTCGGTATACTGTATAGTAATATATTTTTCTAAAACACCTCCCTAGTGTCCGTCACATACCTATAGACAAAACCACATAAATATATTTTCTATTATTTTGTATTGGATTGGATACAGGACTTTGTATTAAATCCAATACAAAAAATTTGAATTTTCCACTACGACCCTCATCGACGGGCGCACGCACGCGCATCATCAGGAATCGCCGAGGGACGCGTACGCAAATGCCGGGTATTCTAATTCTTTCCAAACTTCCATGCAAAAAGTGTTACATTTTTTGCATGGAAATTTATTTTGGATTGTAGACTCTAATTCACCGAATTACCGCATAACTCACCAAAATATGTCCAAAATTTTATAAATTTAATAATTAAATTTTTTTTTTATAAAACATAAAAAAAACATAAAAAAAAAAATCTTTAAAAAAAACTAAAAAAAGTTAAAAAAAAAAAAAAGTGTAAAATGTAATGTACAGTAGCTTATATAATATATATATAATACAATTATATATATTATATAAGGATTTCTTTGTATTGAACTCAATACAGCTTTTTTGTATTGAGTTCAATACAAAGGAACTCAATGCAAAATTTTGAATTTGCCTCCCCGCCTCCCTCCCGCGCCGACGCACGCAGCAACGTCACTGGGAAACCCCGGTGATCGTCTCTGCACTCGCCGGCTGAACACAGAAGAGGAAGGACGTGTCCGGAGGAGCGGAGGGAGAAGCTGAGTATTTTTTTTTTTTTTTTTGTCCAGCGATCGACGCTGGACAGTGACAGGCACAGGGATAGGGACAGGGACAGGGAGAGGAGGGAGAGGAAGCCGGCTGGCTTAGAAAAGAAAGCCAGCTGGCTTTCTCCTCTAAGCCGGCCGGCTTTTTCTTTTAAGGAGAGGGACACCCGACGCTGGAGGACGACGCTGGAACATGGACCCGACGCTGGAACACGGAACCGACGCTGGATTAGCACAGCGGGACCAGGTAAGTGGGGATTTTAGTGTAGGCGAAAAAATACGGGCTTAACCAAAAGAGCAAAAATATTTAGTGCGAGAAATTACGGGCTTAGCGGTTAGGGGGTTAAAGAATATTTTTTGCAATATTGTTGGCTACCAGTAGATGGTGCCATGTAGAGGAGTCCTCATGTAACATGTGTAACAAACTTCTGTTGTCACTGATGACAGGAGCTTGGTGCACAGCTTACATGAGAACACATTGCCATCTATTGGTGTGACCCAGATATAAACCCAGGTACTTTTTCTTATAGCATTTTGATGTTTTTTTTGCATTGTTTCAGATATTTAGTTTGGTTTATACTGGAGTATTATACATGTCAGTACAATTCAGGATATTATTCAATGAAAATTATGCACAACATTCTATTTACTGTGTAAGGTTTATGTTACCTTTAAACCAATGTTCACATTCACAATGCCAACAAAAAATAGTAGAATTTTCTATTTCTTTAAATGTTTTTATTTTGGTACTTTTTAGTTTCTACAAACTGGACAGCTTCTAAAATGATAATATTATAAATGAAGGAAAACTGTTGACTTTCAGCAGAGTATAGTTTGCAGCACTTCAGCAGAGGGATTGGAGTTTCTTTTTTTTTTGTTATTTAAGTTTTTTTCATTGCAAATCGAGGGAATACTGTGATTCTTGATTATGGTCACTTGATAGTGTGGTAGATGGAATTTGTCGGTCTTTTGAGATCCTTAAAATCAAAGCAAAATAAAATTAGGTATTCAGATCTGTATGATATTGTAGTATAATTTCATTTTTACTAAAATGAAATAGGAGTTCCAATTTCTAGTTGTGTTCCAGCACATGACTTACTCTTCTTCTCTCAATAGGCCACTTGGCTATAGTGCTCCAATACCCATCACTGCCACATGGGAGAAAAGAGAGAGCCACACCTTGGAACTTACCCATGGCTACGTTTCATTGATATTGTCAGCTAAAAGAAACTTCAATGGAGCAAAGGGAAGGTAAGTGTGGGGTGGTGGGGGCAAAATTTTGAAAAAACCTTTTGTTTTTTTAGGCATGGACAACGAACAGGTTCACTTTATAAAAAGCAGAACTAGATATAACACCTAAAAACAGATTAGATATTAGATGTGACTTGTATTCATGCGCATGTGATCATACCTGATATACAGATTCATTTTTTTTTAGATCTTCAAATTCATAAACATGGCTTGTGCTTCCTAGAAAAATATTAAAACAGAATTATGTAAAACCTTCTTAAGCTAATTTGCAAATAATTTCTGTAATTACTTGTAGGGAATAAAGCAGCAAACATTACTTAAATTGGTGTAATTAATTAACTAATTAATTGTTTTTTATCATTCATATGAAAAATAGAAAAAACAGTTCACCTAAAATAAAGGAGAAGGATAGAAGAAGAAAATGTAGGAGGGAAGGAAAAAAGGAAGGTGTAGGTGTTCAATGGGTCACATTAGGTGTTACAGGTGTCAGGATTGGGATTCTAGTTCGTGATGGTTCTCCGCGAGTGATGGTTGGACCTGGTTGGATGGTTGGACCTGGTTGGATGGTTGGCTCTGGTTTAGGTATTGCCTGGCTTAAGGTCCTTTTTTGGATGGGTAACCATCAAGCGTTTAAATGTTGGAGAACTGTGAGCTACAGGGATCGTCCTGAAACAATAGTATGATGGTAGAGTTAGAGATCAGAGCACTTGTCCCTGAAGGTCTTGGTGGCTTGTTTAGAATAAGGCTGAAAGCTGCAGACTTTAAAGAAGCATCCCATAGAATCCTTTATGTTTGTGACAAACATCTTATAGTAAGGACTTTGAGGTCTTATGCTACCTACTGATTATTGATGTCTGTTGTACCATTAAGAACAAAAGTTGGATTGATTACTGAAATGTTCTGCTAACATTGACCTCTCTCCTGTGTATGATAAACTTTTAAAATGAAACTACAAAAGGACCAGTTCTGCAAGCTTGTGTAAGTTCCAGACAAACTTCTTTAATCAGTGTTCGTTTTTGAAGAATTACAAAGCTCAGCTGTCTCATTTAGAGGAAATACTCTGGTAATACAGTTTCGATAAGATACTGTTAGGCATATACAGTTATTATTTGAGAGCTGACCAAGATGACCAAAATCTTGGATAGCAATAAATCTGATTACAGATGGAATGGTTTTCCTAAAATATGGAATGGTTTTCCTAAAATCATCCGTTCTAGGTTTGATGGGTCCCCCAGTTTCTCCCATAATGGTCATTCTTCTCCAGCCTTTGGGAGCTGTCATAAGTCAGACCCAATGTTACAGGTTACAAATCTGAAATAGGACAATGCCAATAGCAAACACTATAACACTATATTGAACATAGGTTAAATTTTTGCAGTAGTTGTGAGAACCAAACACAATTTCATTTATTTAATATGTTTTCTAGCTAAAGAAAAAAGCAGGGGTAAAATATATATGCTCATACTTATTGGATTCTTCTTCTTGCGTCTCTTAATAAAGCAATAGAGTCCCAAAGCAATTAGGATCAAAGCAATGACGTTCCCGGACACCATCACAACAATCACTGCATAACTCATAGAACTGCATTCTACAAGAAATAGATAAAAAAAGATATACACATAAATGCATAGTGATACATAAAAAGGATATGTAGAGATGTGTTCTCTAACAACCTTGCTGTGTTTTGTATTAATGTTGTTTTAATATTTTGTCTTGCACCCAGCATAGATCTGTATACCTTGGAAGTCAGACTATTAAAGAGGCCCTAGAACCATGTTGCAGGGGTGTATAAAGAGAATCATGCTAGCTTCATTAGTTGGCCAACCACCCTTGGTAAGTTTTCAGTGGGTTAGACCTAACTTTTAAAAAACTAGAAGGCATTGTTCTGGGTGGTTACCTCCCCTTCTGCCTAAGGCAGTGGTACTCATCCTTTTTAACATGGGCAACTCTTTGAAATAACTTTGAGTTCTTCAGTTAACCCCTGTTTATCTATACCTTATATCTATACCACTATATCTGCATCTTACAGTATATTGGTGTGGTGGTCATTAGAAAGAATTCCTCATACATTGGTAGCCAGTGGAAAGAATGTTACCCTTACAGATAGCCAAAAAGATAATTGATGTCAGTTATATTGAGCTGAGAATCACAAATTGCTCTTTGCTCAAGAAACTCCTATCACCCTCTAAAGAAACCCAAGGGTTCCACGGAACCCTGGTTGAAAAACGCTGTCCAATGGAAAGTCCTTGGAAAGCCCCAGGGAACTTCGTCTGGGATGCTGTTTATTTTTCTTATTTCCCAAATCCCAATTTTGCATTGACCCAAAACAGACCTAAATATCTTACATTTATTTGGTTTGATTGAACTAAATAATCCCATGTTTGATGTAAATGTGGTAAGATACCTCAACATTTGGCTTACATCTGCTGTTTTTAATTGGCTATCAGTGGCTAAGAGCTTGTTACACTCGAGACAACCACCAGCCAATAGGATATCTGTACATTGGGTACCTTAACAAAGAAGATCATAGCCAATGTTCACATGGACCTTGACACAACCTGTCTTTGGGAATTTAGTCATTTCTCTACAATTGCTCGGGAATTACATAAAATGTTCATCCAGGACTGGTAAAACAGTAACTTGTATTTACTTATTGGCTCTTAAGTCAACAATTTTTCATTATTTGGTATTAAAATTCAGTTTATTGCAATAAGTATAGGCAAAATGGACAACATGTATAGGGGGTTCTACAAAACTATTAGACCTGATTAGGTGTGGCCACTATCTCTTAATTAGAAAACATACAATTCTACATCATTTGAAATTTTCTTCAAGAATAAATGTCCTTTATCTTTGAGTAATTATGAAAAAAAATGATGATCATTTATATAAAATGCAAGAACAGTATCAGGCCAATTTAGAAGAAGAGAAGATGTCAACATTTTTAAAATGCAAATACCTTCTATTTTTTAAATAATCTCTTCAATTTTGCATACAATTATGGGATTTAATTATATCATAATAATATTAATAATAACAAACATTACCCTCATACATTAATAATATTAAACATACCACATGATAAAGGAATTATATCTTCTGGTCTCTGTGGAATACCTATGTAAAGGAAACAATATAAAACATTATAGAAGTAAAAATAAATTAAGATAAAAAAAGAAAATCACAGCATTGCAACTAATTTTTTAAGAGAGCTGAATTTAAGATTTTTGTGGTTAGATTCTTCAGAAATTTAACACAACATGCCTTCAATGAACAAATGTCAAAATTATGACAATGGGTTTTCTTGTGTTGACTGATGTATTTATTTTTAAATATATTTTTTCATAGCATATACACTGAGCTGAGGCTCCATGGAGCCTCATAAAAAAGCGTGATCCATGTCCAACAACACTGTTAGAATACAAGACTTAAAAGTTCCATCATACTACATGTGCCAGCCTGGGCTAGTCTTCTCCATATCATGAACCAACATATTCTATTCAAGAATGAACAAGTCGAATTGAATCAAGATGAACATTTCGTGGGATAGCCTATCAGCTATATCGTTTAAAGTCATCAGATCCTCCAGGCCAAAATAAATAAAGGAAAGGTAAGGAACTGTATATCTATCTTTCTATCACCATTGGTGGGAAAAAATCAAATGTCTCCTTGGGATTTAGTAGAAAACCTCTACCAATGTAAAACTTTAGAGTCAATTTCCAGTTCTCTTTCACTAGAGCAAGTACAAGGTGACTGACATAGTTAAAAAGAATAAGGAGTATTCACCACACACCACAGTTCAAACATGGTTCCCAGAGAGTTCCTATTTTTCACCCAACTCAATAAGTTCCTGGAGCTTGAAATGCTAGCTGTGCTCTCGTTGGGGTAAAATGGGTTTAAGCTTCCAAAATTGCCAAAATTAACTGAATAATAATACAAAGATGTTCTTTACTACTCCACTGGATAGATTGTTGATCTAAATGATCCAAATCTTGATCAAATCTCAACTTGAATTAATCCTTCTGCATTTGGTTTAGGAACTCTGGGTAGTTGAAGAATTTTCAACACCTGGGGGCACTACCGTGTATTATAATAAAGTAAGTTGTTATACCGGAAACTAAAAGGAACTTAGTCATGGAAGTTTAGGATGATTGCCAATTGCTGAACACTCATTTTAAGGAAGCTAACTAACCGGCAACCTCAAAGCTGGCTGCTAGTTGTTTTTCATGTTGATTCTTTGGTTTCAATCCTATGTGAGCCACTCAGTTGCTTTAGAAAAAAAGAAATCCGACACATTTTCAACAATTTTTGTATTTATGACATACAAACTAGAGAAAAACCAAACGCATACAAAACAAATCTTACGTTGTAAAAGCTATATGATTTAGGACCTACACCACAAAGCTCTCATCTGGGATCTCCTACTCTACCACCCTCATACCCCAAGATGGGCTCAATCATGGAGAATCATAAATAGATGCAAATAGATTTTCCTATTTATTCACTGCATGCTTGTCCCAGATCTTGGTTTTATAAAGTACTTCAAGGCCTGTTTACTAGAATGTTTAAAAGCCAAACCCCCAAGCTAGCACCCACTTCATAAACAATACCTTCTTTACCTTTAATTTCCAAGGTGGCTTCACGGGTCCCATATTTATTTATTGCAGAACATGTGTAATTATTAGCCTCTGTTATGTTCACAACAGACCAAAACATCTGTTCAGCGAGAGCAATAACTGGCTGCATATCATTTTGCTTCTTCCAGATAAAACGAGCTGGTGGATTGGCCTCCACTGAGCAGTTTAAAATCAAAACCTCCTTTTCGTTAATAATTATAGAATCATTCAAATGAATGTTTCTTCCTAATATAACAAAATAACAAAATAAAACATACATTTATAATAAAAAGCAGTATAAAGACAGTGGGAGTAATTTTCTAAAAGATATCGGTCTGTTCACTTACCAAGGAGTATCATCACACATTGCAAAGGATATATCAGCTTAGTGAATGGGGTCATAGCCTACTTGCAATGGACATCTAATTACGTGCAAGGAATTTTGACAAAAACATGTTTTTTTCTTGCACATGATTAGATGGTTGAAGTCAACAGAGCTTCTTCTAATTAAGCTGGGGAAATGATCTCTTGCAGAGTAATAATTCACGTTTTTAGATAAACAGCAAAAAATTACCCCAATATCACCAGGAACAAAAAGCTAGCACAAATTACAGCTGGATTAAAAAAAAACTACAAAAATTTCCCAACTAAAATTTCATTTACCTTTCGATTTATTTAACATATTTTCATAACTTATTGGATGCTACTCTTGGTAATTCATAGCATTTTTTTAACAACACACAAAAAATACATGTAACATACCAGTAGTTGAATAAACTGTGATCTCCATGTTTGCGGGGGGATCTATGATAAAATAATATGGTAAGGAAGTTACAATATTGCCTCAGCTCAATATAGTACATTATTACAGTTGGCCCTGAAGATTTGAATTAAAGAGAATCTCGTTGCTGGATGGCCTGTCATAGCTACATACTCAAAAGATGTCATCTTCACCATCGGCTTAATGGTGGACTTGCAGTAAGATGGCCGTCCTCTTTGACCACTGGATGGCCATTATTGATGTAACTCCTATACATATGCAGTTACATTGTCTGCACTTGTTGGCTCTGTGTGTGGCTAAAACAATAAGCCACCAGGGCTTTATTTTTTTGTTAGTTAGCTCTACCTTCAGGTAACTTTTTGTTTTCTTGAGTTGTGGTCCTTTTAAATCAAGAGTAAGACAGCTTTGACACAGAAGAAAGAAGAAGGAAGAATAAAAAGCTCTTCCCAATCAAGATGGCTTCCTCAATAAAAAGACATAAATTAGTAATGGGAAAATATTATCTACAAGGAGAGACTACAAGCAATACATATGACTAGTCCTTTCCTGTCTTTTTGGACTAAATTTTACCAATAGAAGGGCCCTTTAAAGTTCACTCTTAATGAGTATTCTAAATAAAGCAGTTGGGTTGCAGGAAACCAGCATAACAGATATCTACATTTTATTGAATCCTGTTGTTAAAACTCAATGGTGCCATTTACTTGCCTACTGTACTGTGCTAATGATTCCCTTATATTTCATAAAAGAGGTCAGAGGGTTTAATTCTAGCCCTCAAGGGAAGGCAGAGCACATTTTGCAATATGAATTTCACATATTACTACACCTCCTCTATCAGCTTGCATGTTAGCACAGAAGGCCACCCAATCATTTTCGGATTCCCAAAACATAGATGTAAGCCTCTGATGTTTTTTTAAAATGATTATTAGTGTTGGTGTTAAGGTTCAAGTCTGTGTCAAAATCAATCCAAACATTGGTCATTTGGCCCAGAATGAATAAAGCCAACCATCTTCAATGTTCAGTGAATGGCCACTGTATTTAGATAATGTTCACCAGTCTACACATTTCTATTTTTGATAGAACCCCAACCAAATTTACCACGCTGCCCTTAAAGTGCAGAATAACCAATGAATATGAAGACACAAAGTTAAACCTTACCTAAGCTTGCTGGAGAACCCCCATTATGATAACATGAAAACAATAAGCAGTAATAAAAGTCACAGGGATAAAATAAGGCTGAAACATATTTCACTGCCAGACTTTTGATCAGTTTAAATACTGTCAAGTAGTACAGGTAGTCCCCCATAGGGACGATTTCTAGATACGAACGGGGCTTTCCTGCTTGCTTGTGTGCAGGACAGAGGCCGGATGGGGGAGAGGGGCAATTTGCATGACTTGCAGAAGAAATCTTTTGCTAAACACAGCTGAGGTTGTGGATGATCTTAGGGGGCTGAGCTCTTTCTGCAACCTCTTGCAACTCTTTATTGACCAAGACAAATTCTGAAGTTGTTTCTTTTTGCATATCAAAGCACAGCTTGCTCCTGAAGTTAATGAATGTCTAGGCTCCATAAAGTTTTTCTTGCTTTGTTTGTGATTAACTCACAGTGAAAATTTTTTACAGTAACTGACACCTCGGTGCCTAATAATATGTTTAGACATCTGTCCTAATTGGATTTTTTTAAAATAATGCACCTGCTCCAACTTACATACAAATTCAACTTAAGAACAAACCTACAGTCTCTATCTCGTATGTAACCCCGGGGACTACCTGTATTCTTTAATAAAGTCCTGTGACCCGATGGCAAAATTTAAAAATATTGAATGCATTGTACTTTGTGGACTTTGCATACAGTCCTATTCAATTCAAGTAAATGACTGGTCTTCAAAAAAGCTCAACGCCCTAAAAATGTATGTACCTCAAAACAACATGGCAAATAATGTGACCATATGTTCAATATAGAAGTCAATACCTACAGTCTATGTTGAGGACACGTTGTGCAGTAATTTTCTTTTCAGGTAACATGGTCACCTCACAGGTAATAGATTTTCGATGGTCATCCTGAGTTGGGGTAAATGAGAACTTGGCTAGAGTATTCCATGTCCCACCTACATTACTCTTTTTCCATTGTATGGCAGGAGGTTTCCCAGGACAGTTTCCAGGTGGCACACACGTCAAGGTTGCACTTTGCCCTGCGATCAGCTGACTTGGCACTATGAGCTTAGGTTTTTCATTGAGGTCTTTCGGGGTTGTTGGATATAGAAAATAAAACAGAAAATAATTAAATAATTCATTAATTAAAAGAAAGTAAAAAAAAAACAGTACACAAGAATACATTTGTGCATGGTTTCCCTATTTATTTATATTTTATTCCTGTTTAATGTTATTTTACAATTGACAAAAAATCCATAAAAAGGAAAGCATGAGTCAAATAGGTTGTAATTTAATTGTGAATCCATTGTAGGAGAAATACATAAATTCGGTGAACATACCTGTTACCTGTAAAGTTACAGAAGAGTTTATATAGTCGACTTGTCTTACTGAAGGCTCCATAAATCTAAAAAAATAGGTTCCAAGATCTTCTTTCCTGGCGCTTGTTATGATTAAAGTGCAGTTGCCATTATTTGGATCTCCTATTATAAGGAAGTTTGTTTTTTTGCCAGTTTGTAATGGGTTGCTGGAGGCTGCAATAACCATTTTACTTGTGATCCAAAATCCTGTGGCATTTGTGAAAGTTCTTTTTTTGTTAGCAGTAAAAGTACATGGTATGGTGATGCACAGACCTTCCTGGACTGTGGCAGATTTTTGTACTTGTATAGTATTACCAGCAGAAGACTGACTCTTTACACCTGTAAAGATAACATCGGCACATTCAGGGCAAAAATGATTTCAAACAAATCCTCCAATTCAAACCACAAAAACTTTAAAGATTGGGGAAATTATGTCCTATATTGTGAGAAATATTGTGAGGGGTCCTTCAATTCCACCAATTCCACTTGTTTCACCAAAAAGCATGAATAATGAACTTGTGGTGTTTAAAGATGTTTACAAGGAGAGAGGATCAGTTTTAAGCTTTAAAGATATTTAATAAAGTGATGTTTCTTCTGATAATTCCAAATGCGAAACGCGTAGGTAGTTGGAATAATCTGCAGTATGCCATAATATTGGGAAAAATATGTATTTTTGGAAATGTATAGGCTGTGTTTTCATGAAATAGAACTAATAAAGCGTTTTTATGATATGTACCTAATATCATATTGCTGTATTGTTTGCAGACCACCCTAAATTATGCCCAATGCCTAATGCCCCAATAATGTATAATCAATGTACTTAAAATGCTAAGTCAATTGAAAATGGCCAGTTAACTATTTACAACTAACCATTATCCATTAACGACTAACCATTTAAATCCTTAGTTATCACCTTGAACCTTATGCATAGCTTTGATGTCTATTTACAAATTGTTTCACCCAAGAATTACCCAGATTTTTTCTAAAAATTTACACATTTTACTAGACTAATGCATGACCCATGGGAAAACATCAGGGCAAACATCTAATGAGCAAAACTTGAACATTTTTGGGCAAAAGTTTGTTAAATCTTGGCTAGAAAAATGTATAAATAGACACATTAGGGTTCAGTTATATTTTGCCCTTGCCCATGGCGGTTAGACTTACCTTTCCAAAGCAAAAGAAGGATGAATATCCAGAGAAGAAACCCCATCCTAAAAGCTTCATGAAGCTTCATCTTGACATGTCGTGTTGACATCGTGTGGATTTTATGATATCTGAGTATTGACAAAATTTTAACAAATAGTCCTAAAATCAATTTTCATTGCATTTAGCTATAATACTAACTTCAACATGTGGTGTTTCAGATGGGTTATCAACACATTACAATGGAACAGAAACCAGACACATTGGATCTGATTTATTAAAGCTCGCCAAGTTTGAAGAGACTATATTGGGAGAACCTGGGTGATTCAACAAACCTGGTTAGTTTGCAGATATTTTCAGTCCAGGACCAGATGCATTCCTGGTTTGCTGTATTACCCCATTTCTCACATGATAGTCTATCTTCTCCAGTCTTTGAGAGCTTTAATAAATCTGGTCTATTTGGTTTGATTTCCTAAAAGAAAGACACTGTTCTTTTACCAAAGCAAAAAAACCTTTATAGCTCAGAGAAAATGGTGAACAATTAAATTGCAAAAAATATGCTATCACATATTAGCTAAACTTTAATAAAGTTTCATATCACTTGCTAAGCTAAGTGAAATATTCTTTGCAAGGAGTTAATTCACTTGCTGTTTGCTCAGTCAATACTCTTTCATTAACCCCTAATATAACTGTGTGTATTGTATGGCAGTACCTGGCTTGGTATTGATGGAAGGTTGATATCCTGTATGGTAAATCCAACTGTGATACAGAATATCTGTGATCGTATATCTCGCCCTGTATCTGGCAAAGCCAGTATTACTTCATCATATCAGCTTCTCAACTATTTTTTGTAATTTCCTTTACAGGAAATAACATTGTTACATGATTATGAAAATGTTTCATCACATATTTACCAAAATGCAAACTAACTTTAATGTACCTGTTATGTATAATGCTGTTTCATTTGGATGAAAAAAATATGACTTGTGCCCATAGCATCAAATTGAAACACTTTTGGGACCACGCAGAATTAATTAACTGTCATATTTGATCTCCAACTTTATTAAGAGAAAAGCCCATCAACAACAGGCCTTAAAATTATTTTGAAAAGTCTCCACCCATGAATATAAGCATTGACCAGGAGCAGCTCTCGCAAATTGAGAGAACTCTTACTGGCCAATAAAAAATGAGTACTCCATTTCTTGGAACAAATGTAGCTCACCTGGCTTTTATTCTAAAGTTTCAAGTTTTCACGGGAGCAGGACAATAACAGAAAAATAGGTATTGGTCCATTTCAGACAATCACTCAGAAATGTGCTCAGTGATGAGAACTGTGGAAGGAGGATATCTGGAGCTGAAGACGCAAGCTCCTTCAGGGACAAGGACTGGTATACATGTTCTTTTATTGTACAATATTTTGATATCATTGTTGGGTATACTTTATTTATTATTATCGATTATTACCGATATCTCAACAACAATAGTATATTATTGATTGGATGGGACTCCTTGGCCTCTTGCAATTTATTTCCACAGTTAAGTATTTTTTATTATTAAACCTTACACCTATCTGTCTTTTCATGCTCCCCTATGGCGCACATTTGGCTTAGTGGCTAGAACGCTCACCTTTTCAGTGCTACGGCAAAAGTTTGAATTTAAACCAGATCATCTGTAAGTGGTTTGTATGTTCACCCTGTGTTTGTGCGGGATTTCTCCCCTATCCCCCCAAAAAATGCACTTATTGGCATCCCCCCAGAATTGGCCTTAGACTTGTGACTATGGTAGGGACATTAGATTTTAAGCCCCTTTAACCTCCTGGGCAGTTCATCTCTGTCCAGTTTTATACATTTAAAAGCTGTACATTTTTCATGAAAATTTATTTTACAGTATAATAGTATGAGTATAATAAAGTGTAAAACACAAAACCATGTCAAAATAATAATCTAAATAAATTTAACCTTCCTAGCGGTAACCCCGAGTGTGACTCGGGTAGAAAAAAGTTGCTGAAAGCGGTAACCCCTAGTAAACCTATGGGAAGGTTAGTAAATACAGTGCTTACCTTATCCACCACCATCCCGTGTTGTCCATCGCTGCATTCTCTGTCTTCTTTCTTCTTCCTCCAGCCGGCTTCTGCACCCGATGAGTCACTGGGGAGTTCCCGGTGACGTTGGTGCGTGTACGTTGCCGGTTGGGCAGGGCGGGAAATTCAAAATCTATTTGTATTGCATTCAATACAAAATAACTGTATTGAATGCAGTACATTGGATTAATATGTGTAAAATCAGTACATTGTTTTCAAGAACATTTATTTTACAGTAGATATAATAGTATGAGTATATTATGTAATTTTTTTTTAATTTAAAAATAAATAAAAAAATATATATTTTTTTAAATATATAGATTTTTTTTATTCAATTTATTGTTTTTACATGATTTTGTGTTTCAAGCTTTTTTATACTCATACTATTATATTATACTGTAAAATAAATTTTCATGAAAAATAATGTACCGCTTTTGGACATCACATAACACCGGAAATGAACTGCTAGGGAGGTTAATAAACTTTACTAGTTCATCTAAAGTTTTCAGTCACCAGCTCTTCTTTCTTCTAAGAGATAAAGTTTTATTTTTAGGTGAAAGATTACTCAATCCATTTTTTGACCATAAAGTTTATTTTATAAAGTATACAAATAATATACATGAAATAATAAAATTAATAGGTGTGTGTGGGGGGGCAAAGCCTCAGTAGACAGCAAGTTAACTCAAGGATTCAACAAACCCAGAGGGACCTCTGCAACAAAGAGAAGAATGTAAAAGAAGTGGGCCATTGAGAAGTTAGATGTGAGTGAGACTAAATATCATCTATGGCCTTTTGTTATTATCAGGGATCAACCAATATTTTTCAATCTTTCTTTTAGTTTTCAAAGACAATGTGAGCGGCATGAACGAACTCATGATTAGAGAACAACTGTATATAACTTTCTATAGCCATATTTAGAAGGATATGCAATAAGCCGGATTTATTAAAACTCTAAGACAGGAGAAGATAGACTATCATTATAGAGCCTCAGTGGTCCAGCAATACTAGAATGGTTCTGGTCCAGAATTGAAAACTTTTGTAAACTGAAACAAAATATTTAATCTAGTAAGAAGAAAACATAATAATTGTAATAGAAGCTCTCTATACTTTGCATTGTTAGAGAAACATTTATTCTGTAATTGGTATGTCTCTAGTTTGATGCTACTAAAAATCCATTCTACTGTTGCACATATTTTAACCTTGTTTTAAAAAGACACCATCATTACAAATACATCAAATTCAGCCTTTTCTTTCTTCAACATCCCTCTGGGTGTTTAGGATGCTTGATTTTGAATGAACCATAATAGAATGTAGATATTTAATGGAAATTACGTATATTCATTTTCTTATAATTTTGTCATAGATGTGAATACTCTGTCCATAAAGATCCTGCAAAACAAAATATTAATAATTATTTACCAATTATTTAATAATTATTATTAACTCGTACATCCAATGTTACATTATAAAAAGTAACAGGTGAATTACCTATTTGCATTTATATAGAAGAGGGTAACACCTTAATCAAGTTAATCCACTTTGTCAGTTGGGAAATGCCAGTAGGTGCTTGGAAAAAAGAGAGTGTGGGGGGGGGATATACCGAGTGTCCCATACCATCTATATTACTCCCTGAGCTAAGGATGTTGGCACAAAAGCCCTATGCATTTATTTCATAGATTGGTCTATCTTATTATTATATCCTCACAATAAAGCAGCACTCACCAACCTTTCGGACCTCACTAATTACTAAATTCATAATTTTAAATCCTGTGGACCATTAATCCTAATTTTTTTTAAAAGATAAATACATTTTTCTTCCAAATGTTCCTGGACAAGAACTGTGATTCTGATTCTGAAGTGAAGTATTACTATTGTTACTATTATCAATAGTTGCATTAGCCTTGGTATTACTAAAGAAATGCAAAATATTTGTTTGCTTTTTCTCACTCATTTTGGGTTTACTTCATTGGAATCTCAGACTAACTTATAGTTATCAAAGTCACACTATTTGATGCCAATAAATAAAACAGGTATAGAAAATACACAGTGAAAGTCATACTTACCTAAAAGAGCATCTGAGAAATAAACAAATAAACAATAAAAAAAAACAAATGAGAATCGGTATTTGCGGAGTGGGGTGACTGTTGTAATGGTGGAAACAATACTGAAGCGTGCAGCTCGGAAATGGTTGCCTTATACCAGTTTGTGAATTTAGTGCAATATATAGGAGAAAATTGCGATTCAGGATGTAAGAGTTTATTGGAAAATTATTTTTGTTTTATATTTAATAAAACATAAAAATTTCAAGTAATGTTCTAATTTTTCTGAGGACCACCAAAATTTTCCTACGGACCATTGGTTGGCGATCACTGCTATAAAGAGTCTTAAATGACAATGGGCACACGTGTCCAGGTTCGGTTCATGGGTTCTGCAAAAGTAATTTTTAAGTTCTCTAAACCCAACGGTCAAGCCAACCCTATGGCTAACAAGTCCTTAGTAAATACGATGACAGTTAACTTTGCAAAAAATACTCAATCCATGCAAGGACATTTTTACTTGCACGTGATTATCTGGCTGAAGTAGGCAGAGCATCATTATGTTTACTGGGCTTAGTGAACTATCTCTTGCAGCGTGAAAATTCTCTTGCTAGGTTTCCTTATAGTAATGTAACATAGCAGAGCACAAGCTGGATGATTGCAATTAGCATACCTGGTAAGTAGATTCAGTTCCTTGAGGTCTGCTTTCATGTGGCCTGTTTCCTGAAAAGTAGACCACACATCACATCGACATATTAGTCATTGTTATGAAATTGTATTTGGTAGTGCAATGTGTATGGGATTCAATGAAGCATGCCAACTAAAACTCTTTTATTTGTCTGCAAATTCTAGAAAGAAACGATGGGGTAATCTCCCAGATAGACCCCGGCACGATAAGCCCTAAAACTTGCCAATGAGAGCTCTTCTTTTTAAAAAATATTAAATAATAAAAAAAACAATTAAATATAAATATTAATGAATGAATATTATTTAAAATATTAAAAAGTGCATCATTTTTGGAATCTCAGTTAAATTTCTGTGTACAGAACTAAGCCACCACTTGAAGTTTAGTTGAACTCTCTGTATTTATTACTGTAAGGCCATAAGACTCCATGAAGTACTCACCCTCAAATTTCTGCAGGATCTTTTTTCTAGTGGGAAAATAACTCACACATAGGCTCATCTGTAGGTAAAATCTAGGGTTTTATTGAAAACTCAAAACAAAATATATATTTTTTTGGGTAGCGCGCGCGGAGGGGGGTGGGGGGGTAATTATCCTCCGACCAGTACCTCGACAAGCCCCTATTACTCATCTTTCTTTCTCTCAGGGGCTCCATGGAGAACCTCCACAGATGGATGTTCCCGACACCCATGCCCATCCAGAATATTTGCACATTATGTCAAAAACCTGAACCTTGGCAATTCTGTTTTAATTTCTCCTTTTGCTTTTTTTCTCCTGATAAATCTCATCTGGCCACGTGTGGAAGTGGTGCTTGCCAAGTGATCTGGACAGAAATTTTATATATAGTAAATCTTAATTTAAGATCACGATTTAGTGCCTTCTATAGCAAGGATAATGGGAAAGATAAACATGGCTTAGAGGTAACTACTAATGCAAGCTTGACTGATATATTCAGCAATATCATATTTACCTGTAAGTGCACGTTTCATTTGGCGCTTTACGTAGCAAAAGAGACCCAAACCCATTAGGAGAAGGATAATAAGGTTTCCTACAATAATCCCAACAACAAGTACACTTTTCATGGAAGAGCAAACTAGAAAAAGAAATACAAAATATATATTTTTATTCATGCATACTACAAACGTGCATAACTCTGATAAAACCCTATAGACATAATTGATCCAGAGGGCAAAAAAAATACTGTATTGTTCAATTTGCTCCAACAGGGAAAAAATGTATTCTGATCCAGTGAGATCATTGAATGTTCTCTGGATAAACAGTTTCTGTTGTGTGTACTTTAAATATTTAATACCCAGTATTACAATAGAGTTTTACAACTATGTTCTCTCATTCCCTCATTGAGACCTCTGTCAGGTTTTAAATCATTACCATGATGAAAAATATAAATTATGACTGCTGATGAGGTTTGTGGGTGCAAATAATTACCTTTATCACACCTTTTTGGGAAGTGGGGTTAAAACCTCCCTTCTTCAGAGTATGGAAAGCCGAAATTGGTCATGGAAAATGTAACTGCTACATAAAGCTTCTAGCTTATGTGTTTATTTCTTTTATTGGGGAATATGGAGAGTTGAAGTTCTTGGGAAGTTTGGTATTGGGGAATCTAGTAAAGCAGAGTCAGTAATCCAATCCATAGCATCTATGATGAACTGAATTAAATTGATTGAATCAGTATTGATTCCATTCTTGGAATATAAAGCTATAAAATTCAATACAAATAAACAGCAATGATACAAATTATAATCAAGAGTTACTGTATGAGAGATTTACACACACTATATTTACCTTGGTCAGTTTTATCTTTAGAGTCAGTCCCTAGAAAAAAAAAAGACAAATGGTGTAAGAAATTAAAGCCAGGGTGAATTTGGAGGGTCATAAAGCCTTTGTACTAACAACTTCTATTTCCATAATGTTACTTCCAGTTTCCAGTTGTGCAATGTATTTTAACATTACTACACAGTTCCATTGGAATTAGCGTTTGACTACACTCTCCAGGGCTCTCTGTAATTTACCAAACTTGGTCAGATAGCCTATGTAAGGATGCTTGTAACGGGAGGTGTGGCCGTGACTTATCTATGATGACATAGGGCAGTCGGGAAAGCAACTGCATGTCCATTAAAAGAAAAGGCATACCAATATGTAAGTCAAATAGTTGGAGGAAGGGACTGCATAAGAGCGGTATGAAGACCCAGGAGATCAATGCATATTTATGTGTGGCATGTGTAAAGTGATGTGTAATATGCCAAAACTTTATAAATGCTATGATAATAATAATATAATGGAGGATTTGCCTTCACCTGACTTCTTATCTAATTAATTTTGAGCCAACTCTGATAAGTTGTATAATTAAATTACAAGGTAGAGAACAAGGAGGTAAGAACAAGGTTTTGAAGCCCAGAATTTCATTGCAAATCATTCATTATGTATTTATACAAAGATTCATACATAATTACAGTGTACAATCAATATTAATCTGTTAACATTCACAGGAATGGGATAGCTTTACTTTACATAAATATACTGCCACCATACAGTCATTAGAAATCAAACTGTTGGACCAAAGAGACTGCATATAACCTGACGCGTTTCGCCAAATAGGCTTCTTCAGGGGTATGATTGTGTTTTTTTTTTTTTTTTTTTTTTTTTTGTGTAAAGGTAATGGCCCTGATTTATGAAAGCTCTCCAAGGCTGGAGAGAATACACTTTCAGAAGTGAAGCTGGGTGGTCCAGAAAACCTGGCATGGACTTTAAAAAATTATTTGCTATTTGCTAGCAAATTTTTGAATCCTGGACCAGATCCATTCCAGGTTTGCTGGACCACCCAGCTTCACTGATGAAAGTGTATTCTCTCCAGCCTAGGAGAGCTTTCATAAATCAGGGCCAATATATGAGCAGGAGAGTAAATACAGTGTAGTATGTACATATTAGTATTATCTCTGAACATTCCATGCGGTATATATAAGTATAACAATAGTAAACATAGTATATTTAAATTCAGTAAATTGCCGGCCATTGAGAAGAATGGTGTCACTTAAACTGACCCAAGAGGCACAAATTGCTTATTGCTCAAGGAACCCAAAGCAACCTCTGGAGGAATCCGGTTGAGAAATACCGACCTAAAACAAGTATGAAGAGGGTGCTTAGACTTTAGAGATCAGACTCCAAGGCCATTGTGTCACTTGGTAATATTATTATTACTATTTCACAGTATTTATATAGCACCAACATATTATGCAGCGCTGTACATTAAATGGGAGTTGCAAATGCCAGATAAATACAAACAATAACACAGGAGGGGGAGGGGACCCTGGCCAGAAAAGCTTACAATGTAACATGTGTGGGGAGCAGCACGCAACGGGAGGAGGATATGGATTGATGGGAAGTAGTTAGGGTTTTAGGAAACAGAAGAATAAAAGAAGTTTGTAAAGATGGGTTTTTGCAATCCAATAGGTAGTAAAGCAATGACCACATTTTCCGTCCTGCAATTCGAACCTTTGGGGCACAAATAAGCTGCAACAACTGGTAACGTAGGACAATCATTAACACACTTACATGAAGATGTTGTAGAATTGGGTAGAGAAGCTGAATGCAAATTGAAACTTACTTCTACCCTGCAAATGAAGAGGAATATGCCACTTTGGCAGTCATCTGATCTTTGCTCTCTTGAAAAACTAAGCTGGGCTCTACATCACTATAGGTCCACATGGTACAGTAGTGAAGTAAAAGTTGGCATCTGTAACTATAGAAGATGGCAGGGAAAACAGACACATCTGGAAGTTTAAGATGTCCTTGCCTCTCCAGTATGCCCTCTAAAACTATTATGTGACAAAGGCATGCCACTCTCTTTATGAGGGGCTGCCATTAAATGCAATGGGCGATATCCAGGGAGTTGTTGACATTAGAGGATGCTAAATCCAGGTGCCTTCAGTGTCAGCACTATTTATTCAACTCCTGCTGGTATTTAGGCATGTCAAAAGTATATTTCACCCCTCACACTCAGTGGAATCTCCCACCAGTCTGTAGTGAGAAACCACAGTGGGAGAAACCACAATGTGTAGCAGGGGAGCATGTATTCCATACACTCAGAAGTTCAATGGTCACGCAGCAAAAGGCACCATTTCAAGAAATGAGCCATCAAATATGAAAGTAGGGAATGTGTGCTTTTACATACAAAGTGACCCTGTACTGATAAATTCATTTTAAATTGACCATGTTACAAACTTTGCACGTGGTTCATTTATTTTTAACTTCCATCCTTCAACTTACCTTCTAATTTCAATGTGATATTTTCACTGGTAGAGGTCAGACCATCAGCAAAAGTCACTACACAGCGTAGAATCTCCAGACTGTCTTTCACGTTTGGAACAAATGTGAGGTTTGAGTGGTAGGTTCTGATCCCGTCTCCAATAAATACGCTATATTGGAGTATGGTTTTCCCAGTAGTTGTCCCTTGCCAGGTGATCTTTGGAGTTTTACCGCTGCATCTACCAGGGCTTGTACAAGTCAGCGTCTCGCTCTGACCAGGAACCAGAGCCTTTGTTGGGGAAATTTCTGGAGTGTCTTTTAAATCTGCATAATGTAAGATAAAAATGAAATATTAGGTGTTTACTTTTGTAAACTTTATCACTTCAGTTTCTTTCGGTTTCTAGTTAATTAGAAAAGATTAAAGTTCTTTTTCTTTTGGTAAACCCATTAGAAAAGCCTTTCTCCACCTTTTTAACATGGGGGAACCCTTGAAATAATTTTCAGGTCTCAGGGAACCCCTTCTAAATAAATTGTCCAGTGATCAATATATATGTTTAGTGGTGTTACATTGCTAGACATTGGGAATAACGTCATCCTTACTTATAGTAAAAGAGATCCCTGCCATTCACATTATTGATCTGAGAGTTTTAAACTGCTCATCACTCAAGGAACCCCTAACAACCTCTTTAGGAACCTTAGGATTTCACATTGTTATACGATCTTTAAAGATTCCTAATGGTATGCCAAACATATAAATTCATCTCTTACATATATTTTACCATTCAACCATTATTTAGACACCAAGTGGTATTACCGTTGTTCCCCCAGAACTCCTTCCTTGCCCCTTGCTTGGCTTCACTATGTTAGCACCAGTGCTCATGCCGCCCCTTACTGAGGTGCTTGGCACTGTGAATTAGTCTTCAATATATTTTTCACAAAATGTAGTAACCAAAACACTTTGTAAACCTAATAAATGCACTAAAAAAATAGAAAGGGACCATTTTGGACTTTGCTGGGTGTGGGACATTGGTTTTCCTGGATGTGGGCCAACATTAGGCTTTCTGGTGTTAAATTTACCCTGTAGAAATGGGGGATTAAATATTCAAAAAATCAATAAACATTTAGAAAAAAGTTAAAAATATACCTACAATTCTACCTGGTTTTTATTCACACACGGGGCCTGATTTATTAAAGCTCTCTAAGACTGGTGAAGATAGACTATATTGGGAGACCCTGGGTGACTCAGCAGACCTGGAATAGATTGAAAACATGTACCAACTAATAGCAAAAGATTTTTGAAGAAATCTATTTCAGGCTTGTTGGATCACCCAGGTCTCCCCATGACAGTCTATCCACATCGATCTTCCCAGAAGGTCTGTGATATCTGCCTTGCTTAAGTCCACAGAAGTCAGGTTGTTAGGCAGGTATATTTTTTACTTATCTCTTTAAAAATATTAAAAATCCAAATTTTTGTATTTTTTGTCACCCATAAAGAGTATAAAAAACTTGCTTTGACTGAAAAGCTTTTTCTTTATTGGAGTCATCCCCCACATTTTCCTCAATCCTTTGGGATGAACAACATCCAGCATTATTGAGGACATCTTGTAAATGAAGGGTGCCATGGACCGGCCCATTGTATACCCTAACAATTAACTTCCAAGCAATGATTACCTTGTTAACCAAATTGATAAACATTGGTTTATCTTGAACGAGTTTGGTGGATTTGAAAATCTGAAACAAATTAAAGCCCAGCAGATCACCCATCAGTTGAATGTTTCCATGAATAGATATATTATTTGACTCAAATGGGTATTGAAGGTTTCATTTTCATAACAAATATTTTTTAATTTATTAATTTATTTACATATGTTAACTTCTTTTTACTAGCTTTTTATATTAGCTTTAACCTATAACAAGAAGTGTCTAATGGCAGGACCACCAAGTATTAATTTAAAGAATGCAGATATAGTAATAAATGATATTAATGTTAATGATCATATTAAATAATATTTATTGTGTTTACAAAAATAAATATCACATTATTTCTATTCATATTTTACTCACCAATCACTGTCACTTTGGTGTTGGCTTCTAAAAAAGGATATTTTATTTCTTCTAGTACAAATGTGTAATAATCGTCATCATTAAATTCGGCATCTGAAATTCTTAGAGAGCAATCTTTTTTCCACACTTCTCCAGTGAGAAAAAATCGTGGATATTCATTTTGGGGATCGTCAGCGCCATTCTTCCTAGCCACAATGTTCCTTTGATTGACGTTGCCTTTTAGCCATATTCCCGCAGCATCCCTCGATAAAGTATAAAATGGAGGAATTTGAAAAGAACACGGAATGTGAACACATAAGTTATGCTGCACTGTTACACTTCTTGGAACATTTATTGTAAATCCTGGTAGGTTAGGTGGTTTTGGCTGAAACTGTGAGTTGCTGCCTGTAAAACACAATAATAATTAATGTGATGAGGTCTATTTGGAGCTCTAGTTCACCTTAAATTTATTAAGGGTTATTGTCAAAGAAAGATAGCTCACATGTTGGCTTCTACTACTGTAAACATCAAAGATCAGAACTTGTCATGCTAATTCCCCTTCGACCTATAGTAACTGTTGCTGGCTTTCCAAAATTTAACAAATGTGTCACTCTCTTTTGATGTAAAAAAGGCAAATATTAGGCAATCCAGTCATTAGAGTATAACATCTTGTCCTTGTAAGATGAGTAGGGTGGACTTCCATGGATTCCACCATAATTCGTATAACATTCCTAAGAGAGCACATTGTGCCAAGTTCTGAGAATGAATGTAGTTCTGACCATAGAAGCTTATCCAACCATGTATCTATACCCAGATGTGTGCGCATTCACACCTCCTCCACCTCCAGCACTGACATTAAAGTCATGCGTAGCTTCAGTGCTGAAAGGTCTTCTAGCTGTACTTCCGTGGCATGTAGTTGACCTTTATGATTGATACGGCTTTAGTCTAACCTACTCTTGGTGTACCCTGGCTTGCTGATTATATATTAATTTCTAATCTCAGCTTGGAAATTTTTTCTGTCCATCTCTCCAAACCTCTAGTGCATTTGGGCACAGTCTTCAGTCCACTAAAACTGTCCTGTTTAGGCCTCTAAATTTTTCATTACGAATGGACCATTAGTCTATATTCCTACTATCTTACAAGTTAAGGCGGAACAAATTTTTAAAATGGAAACGATTGTAGCAGTGCTTTGTAATTCCAAATAAAAAGGAGACTCTCCACACAATTACCTTCCCTAGAAGACAAGAACTCTTTGTATAGACATGTGAAGAGGTGAACATGGCAACCAATTGCCAGGCTCAAGCTTTGCAAAATAGACAAGAAATTAATAATTAACTATAAGCTTCAGAAAATCAGGATCATGGGGCTCCAAGAGAGCTTAGATTGTTCACCAATCCCCTTCCCATATCTGCTCCTTGCTCACCTTTGTAGATCATGCTCATAATCACAATTGTTGTCACATAACGTTGCCAGAGAAAACCAAATCTGGTCAAGAACATCTTCTTGTGAAGTGTGGTTGATGGATTTACTTTCAAAGGAATGTGAACTAAACAAAAACAAAATGTTAACTACAACATCAAGCTAAAAAAGTAAATAATACCTCCTATCTTTGAGGTGCCAGATAGGATTATTTGCTAGGTATATTTGCTGAATATACTTACCGCTCCGTGCCATGTCCCAAGCTCTGGTCCTCCTATGTACACAATTAGGCAAGTCTACTGTTGAATGCAAATAAATCTAATTGCTGTTGTTGTCTGTTGGACATGGAACCAGAACTAGACCTAGCATACCGCTCAGTGGTGCACAGCTGTTTGTTTGCACAGGAGGAGCTAGGGCCGCAGTCTCTATTTATCTACTGAGGATTGTCTACACTCTTTGACCATCTCCTGTACAATGTATGCAGTTTCTGACCATCTTCTGCAGAATGTCTGCAGTCTCATGCTATCTCCTGTTGAATGTCTGCTGTCTCTGACATTATCCTTTACTACGAATTTACTCTGACATGACATATCCTACAGAACTTCAAGAGCCTCTAGCCATCTCCTGTACTATGTCTGTAGTCTATGATTATCTCCTGTAGTATGTCTGCATTCTCTGTCCATCTCCTGTAGTATGTCTGGAGTCTCTGGCCATCTCTTGCAGATCGTATACAGTCTCCACCTATCTCCTGTAGTCGATCTACGGTCTCTGATAGCTTTCTGTGGCACTACACTCACAAATTTTAGTTGCAGCCCTTGCTAATCCTAGGGGCAATGCTTAATTTACCTAAACAAAGTAAGTGGACTGCCACTTTGTGTAGTTTTTGGAATAAATTCTGTTCGAGTTGAACGCTTTATGTTTCATTTATGACTTTAAGGTTATTTCACTATATTTATATAAACAAATATTGCCCTGCAATGTCACAGTACACAATTATGTGGAAGTCTTAAAAAGGAGCTCTGGGATTTTATCTAACTTGCACAACATCCTCATATTTCTCCAACAGACTAAAGAGTTTTATCATATTACTTCGTCTGTTAAATTCATAGAAAATATGATGTATCACCATTAATTCCACTAAGACTTCTGTATTTCCTCTTTTGGAGTTGTCTCACATCTCTGAAAGTTGAGCCGTTTCAATTTCTGAGCAAACAATTCTTTCAATTTACGAATGAATTTATGGTTGTTCACTTAGAAAAATGAATATTAACTATTATAATACAGCTAATTCACCAAACATTCACTGGTAGAGAATCTTCTAGGTCAATTTACTTGATGAATACAATGCCAGAAAATTCCGTATTGACTGCTTTATAAATATACCTCTTAGTTTAGGGAATTAGTTGAAGTTCTGCTTCACATTTTTACATTTCCTTGCCCGCTTTTACGCTTTTACATTTCCTTGCCCTTTATTGAGTATTCTTTAAATTTTTACTAAATTCACCACGCTAAGTACACATCCTACACCCTTTAGTGAATGAACCCCTTTTATATGTCCTTTTGTAAAGAAGTGTTAGAAAAGTTTAGTTTTTAGATTGAAATGGGGCTATAATGAAAAAAAGTTAACAAGAACTGGAGAAAGCAGTAGTACTAACCTCCAAACCAAAAGTCTAAAATAATTCCAGCCATAAAGCTAAAACACTCAAAAATATACATTTATTTACATGTTTTCCTACCAAAATTTGGGGGAATTTTTATAGACATCTTTTTGTAAACCACCCGGCCTTGGAACTATCCAATTTGATAGCTGGATGAATATAGAAACCCTTTCAACTCTACAGTGAAATAATACGGTGGCATCCATAAGTGAAGGGACTTTATTACAGAGATGAAACTAAGGTTGAGGTTTAAACTTGTTCCAAGTATGACTGCATTGCAAATAAAATTTGGTTGGGTTGAACATGTTTAAAACCATAATGATCTACATGACTTTTGTATGATAGTCAGCAGTCTAAGAATGGCCCTAATCGGGGTGTGGGGTACATGGAGAGGTCAGTACCGTGACAGAAATGGATGAGAGTACACCATATAAGATTTTGCATATCCAACATAAATAAACATTCAGTTCTGGAGCAAACTGTGCTTTGATATGCAGAGAGGAAAAAAGTGAGTTTGTCTTGATCATTTAAGATTTACAAGAGGCTGCAGAAAGAGCTCATCCACAACCTCAGCTGTGTTTAGCAAAATATTTCTTCAAGTCATGTAAACCACCCCTCCCCCCTTCAAGCCTCTGTTCTGCACACTGCGAGCATATATATGTATCTGAAATAATATGTGTATGATAATGCCATTACAGAATACTGACTTATATTGGTGAATGTTGTCAGATCAAAAGTGGAAATCTAAATGTTTTGTTATACAACAAAAGAAAAATGTCTCACATATATCTTTCATTTCCATCTTTGAGGTCAAGAATTGAGAGGAAATCTCCCCATTATTAAATTATTAAATAATGGAAAAAAAAATACATATGTGTTTGTATTACATACAAATTAAACTTAAGAACAAACCTATATAAATATAAGGTTCCCAATTATTTCCCTATATATAAAAAAATATTCTGGTTGGAGATTCCATTGGTACTTGCTTATTATTTCCCCCTTTTTCCACCATCATTGCATATACCAAATAAGTTATTTTTTCTTACCTAGGTGTTTTTATGCATCCTTTACCAGCAAATCAGTGTATTTTGTTCTTCTTGCTTTATTCTTATTAGATGTTGATTCCTCAGCAATATTTAATATTCGGTTTCAGCATTAATTTGGTTTTCCCCAACAGTTCCCCTAAGATAAGCCTTTCAGCAGTGCTACATGCTAATATTTTGTATGCCAATGCTCAAATGGCATCAATTCAGTTTTTTTTTTAGAAAGAAGAAGTTTCCAGGATGATGCTTGGTTGCAAAACAGAAATATTGCTCACTTGCATTGCATAACACGCATGACACATTTACTGGGTGGTAAAAACTTGGAAGGCTCTATTTATAAAACAGAGAAGTGTATCAAAAGTATCAAAAACACTCAAAAAGTGTTTGATGCTCAGCCAGGGCTTTATCCATATGATTTTGTTATTATCATTTTTAAACTTTATATAGCACCAACACATTACTTCAGGTAGGTTAACAAACATGATCAATGTGTATTTTTGGCACTTATTGAAAAGATGTAACAAACACTTTCAATAGTACATTTAGGGAACTAAATGGAACAAATAAGAGAAAGTCAATGATTGGGTTTATATACAAATTACATTTTATTGTTTGCGAATCCTTAATAAATCATTGTTTTTATTCTGAGATATTGGCTGCTTTAATAAAAACAATACAATTTAATTTCAATTGCATTTTAATTTAAATTTAAACTTTTTAATTTCAATCAGCTGATAGATATATGTTGATTTCATAAAAGATAAGCAAAGCACCAGAGACACCCCGTGGAGTATTATCCTACATTCTTGGTCAATAGGGTAGTTTTCTGTAAGATTGTTGCAAATGCTTTGTCTAAGAATAGATTGATGTGCCCATAATGAAGCGTTACCACCATTCCTACTTCGTGTATCTGCTAAACCCAGTAAAAGGGTTTTCACCGGCCTGCACTGAATTCCCAAGTCTGTACACCTTATTTTCTCAGTATTGGAGGTTCCCACTTGCCATACACAGGGTTTATGGGTCTGCATACCTGCTGTGGTCATTATGTGGGTCCCATGCACACCAGTTGTGACCATTATGAGGGGCTCCTACCAACCCTGGTGGATTTTTATTTAATTTTATACTATTGAAAAGTAACAAAAAGGAGCTAGAATAAAGTTGGGGGAAAACTTTATGTTCTTGATGTTGGCGTATCAAAGGCATAAGAAGCCAACCTTTGACTCTACTCTCCAGCTACCACCTGCAGCTAACGTATCACTGGTTTAAATAATTCCTTGTTAGCCATGTAAGAAAAAAGGTCTGACTTTACCAAAAAATGATGATTTTGCATGTGTTTTGACACATTTATGCTCTGCATACCATTTCACTTTCTATTTTTTATAAGGACCTTTTTCATTTTTGACATACATTTAAGATGTGCAAAGAGAGAGTTATCCATGAGCAATTTTTATGAAAGAAACCAATTCTTCTATGTTGCATCCTCATGTGTTTGCATAAATACATTCCTCATCAGGATAACATTCAGGTTGGTCTTCTTTGTATCCAGATCTATATTTCTCCTACAATATAATTTGAAACATTAAGTAAGAGACAGGATAAAGACTGTTTTACTTATATTTATGTAAAAAAATGTAAAAGTTTTATATTTATTTAATATGAAAATCTGTTTTACAAAGTAAATATTTAATACTGGGTACATTATCCCCCTAGCGTTCTAATTCTGTATTTCCATGCAAAAAGCGTTACATTTATTTTTGCATGATAATTTCTTTTACATTGTAGGGTATGATTCTTAGGCATAAATCACCAAAATATGTCCAAAATGTAATACATTTAATAATAAACTTTAAATGAACAAACACAAAAATCTGTTTAAAAAATAGCGAAACGTAATATAACTGTACTGTAGCATGTATAGTATATATATAATTATATATATTATATCAAGATTAGTTCTCTCTTTTGAAGAGGGAAGACGTGTCCCCAGGAACTGCGGGGATCAGCAAGACATCAGGGGATGACAACGGAGCAAGGTAAGTGGGTTTTTTATGATTTTAGCGACTCCGAGTGTGACTGGGGAATAACGCTTTTTGCATTGTAAATCCACCTCGAATCACACTCAGGGTTACCGCTGGAGGGGTTAAATATTCAATATGCAAACCACACTAGGCTATTTTAAAATCCGATCCCAGCACCTGTAGCCAGGAGATCACTAAACTCCACCTTGAAAAAAAAAAGTTTCTTGATTCTGCAATGCATTTCATTTCAGCGCTGCTTATTTTTTATTTTTTTTTTTTTTTAAATCTGATCCAACTATAAACTGAGATTGGTATTTGGAAGACTTTTTCATTGCAAAAAAATATTGGTTTATACTCGTATATAAAGGTATTTTAAGGGTATTAACTAAAAAAAATAGAGTTCAATGTTCTATCTACACCAATTATGAAATATAATAAAATGTGAACATAAATATTTACACATACCTCATTCTGGTAAATAGTGTCTGATTCATAAGGCTGGAATGTGATAAGAAAATGTATATTTATTAATAAATGCATACCACTCCTGACATGCAATATGGAGTATGTTTATAACATTAATGTGGAAATACTTGTCGGGCCAGCGATCCTGTGTTGTGCACCACTGCAGTACCACACCTTGTTTATTCTGTTCAGAAATATCTCTGGAGCAACAAGAAGAATAAGGAAATAGCAGCATCCCCTGCTTCCCTTTAGCTGTGCAGCCTAAGCTGTACCTTCTCAGCATCCCCAACACATACTCTGAGGCTGTGCACAGCTGGAGGGAATTTTAGAAGCAAATAAAAACCATGGCCCAATCCTGCACTGCCATTGCCTGCTTAGACTTTATAGCCTTTGTGCTCCCAGTTACCAGTTGCCTGTTGTATTATTAAACTGGGCCGACTTGCTTTTGTGAGATTTACTGTTGCTGACTTTTCCTGTTCCTAACCCTGTGACTGTTTTCATATTTTCCCTTGGATACCCCATTTGGTGGAGTGATTACTGGTGTATGACCTCTAGGCTAGTAATTTGGAATTGTCTCTGCTGGAGTCCGTGAGCTCCCGGTCCTCTGTCAGTCTTTCAGCAGACATCATTCCTTGCGTTCAAAAGTCCTGGGGCAGCCGTGTGCTAGGACAGTGCAGCGTGGGCTTGGTAAAGGTGAGGACTACAGCATTAGATTGGGGGACTGCTGTTTGTGAAGCCCTTTGTTTATCTTTGCTTATCACGACAAAATACAAAATTACCTGGTCCTTAGAAGGTTTCAAAATTAGCTGAATACAATAAAATAATCAAAAACATAGAATCCCTCCCTTCACTTTTTGTTCCTGTTATTTGAAAGCCAGAAAACAGATGTGGTTGCACAATTTTTTAACTGGTGAAGTACAGAAGTAATGTGGTAAACATTTAATTTTTAATTTCTGCTGGAGTATCATTTTGAGTTAAATTAAAAAGGGCAAACAGCAAAAATATATACTTGTGCAATTTGCACAACTTCCAGTAATTTATATATATTTCAAAATATATGTGACACACGTGCCCATTTGTTTCCCATGTATTGTAACAATTGACTGTTTGCTGCCCATGTATTGTAAATAGTTGTGTTATGTTTTAGGTTTTCAATAATTCTGCTCATTTAGTATCAAAGCAGCACCATTTAAATGATTATATTACTATAAATTATTCCCCTGTAGCCATTGATATTATTATTAAACTCTGTTAATAATCTCTCCAATGTTTCCCCACAGCATGCTATGTGTGGTTCTATTAGAACTTTATTTCTTTTATTTATTTTTTTCTTAAATATACAATGCCCAGGCAATGTTATAGATCAATAATCATAAATAAAATGTATTATTTTTCTAATGTCATGGCAAAAAAAAATATATACTTAAGTATGGAAGAATTTTTCCTTTCTTTTACAAAAACATGTTTAACAGTGGAGGAATTTACCAGTGATCTTTACAACAAAAGTAACTCAACAGAATAACATTTTGTAGAGCAAAAGGTTTGGAGATTTCCCTCTGATAATTTTCACAATTCTATGCCAGACCCAAATAAATTATTTCTGCCAAACAGAGACTACAACTTGTCTTACTAATAGACCTTCCCCTGGGACCTGTTACCTGTACTCTTTGAACCAGTTTATGCATACTCATATTTTGCACTACAACTGTACCCATAGAACACCATTCTTTGGATGATCTTTTCAAAAACAGATCCTCTCAAAGATCAACAGACATTTCATATTGCATGTCTCAACAGCCCCTGAAGAAGCTGAGAATAGCGAAACGTGTCAGAAACCTAGACAGCTGTGATTCTGTGTCTTCTAGCCCAATCCGATGCAACAGGAATTTTTTTGTCTAGTGCCATACTGGCTCAGTGAATTATTGTATAACTTTATGTTCTCTTATCCATGGAAATAAACTAATGTTATAAATGCCCTAAAACACTCCCCTTGCTTTTATTTTCCTAATATTAATCTTGCTGTTTTTCAAATTACCAGTACTGCAAGTGGAAACTAAACTTAAATGTCTTTCTGCACTCTATAATTTGTAGGTATAAGAACAGAGCTATCCGTTTCTTTGCATATCAAAAAATCCTAAATATCTTTTGAATACATGAATACTGACCTCCACATTGGCATAAATATCTCCTTGATTCCATTCTGGATATATCACCTTGGTATTAAAAGTTTGGGAGCCTTTCTTAACTTCACCTTTTACTACTACATTCTTCTCCTTTTTAATCCCTTTGTTTGTTATTTTTTCCATTGTTATGTAGCTGTTGATTCGTATTGGTTCCTGCTTTGGCTTATCTGATCTAGACATGAAGAAAAGAAAAAAAAATCAGTGCTTATCAAAGCAAAGTTAAATTTTATTAATCAATCTATTTTTTTATTATATTAGTCAAAATAAAACGTGGGTGTTGGTTTGCTAAATCAATATAAGCAAATATAAGTGAATTGCTGACATTATTCATCCAATTATGTGCAAGGAAAAATTATTTCCTTGTATATGATTGGCTATTCTTTGCAAATAATATTTATACAGAAATCACTAAGCTAACTGAAAATTCCCTTGCAAGCTGATCATTGCCTTTGTTGTTCTCTTTTAATAAATCCACACCTTTGAGTTGTTAATCTGCAAATAGATATAGGAATTAATCCAAAAATTAAAAATCTAAGTTACGACTATGGTATTTATTAATTTTTCACTAACAAAGCTTTTTATGAACCTGGAAGGTTATATCTGCGAATGTCAATATTAAAATACACCCAAGCTGCTCTCTTCACACCTCACCAATGACCTATAATGACTTCTTCTGTCATAACCTCATCACATGCACGGCTCCAAAACGGTTCTAGGGCTGCCCGGACTCTCTGGAATGGTCTTCCTCATGCTATTCAGATTGCTCTTATTTTCTGAATGTTTAAAAGAGCACCAAAACACTCTTTTAAAACTTGCCTGTCAGTCTTCTTTTGTCTCTTTAACCCCCCTGGTGGTAATCCCGAGTGTAATTTAAGGTGGATTTTACCTGCATATAGTGGTAATCTCGAGTCACACTCGGGGTAGCTTTAACCTAAAAAAAACCCCACTTACCTTGCTGATCCTTGCAGGTCTTCGGGACTCATCTGTCTTCTTTGACCTACAGCCGGGGAATGCAGAGCCGATCTTTGGTTTCCCGCTGACGTCGGTGCATGCGTCGGCGGGCGGGTTGGGGGGAAATTCAAATAATTTTGTATTGGATTCAATACAAAATAGCTGTATTGAGTCCAATACAAAGACATTTTCATATATATAAATATATATATATATATATATATATATATATATATATATAAAATCATAATATATATAGCTGTTGTACAATTATATTACATGTTTAACAATTTTTTTAAACAGATTTTTGTGTTTTTTTTATTTAAAGTTTATTAATAAATTTATTAAATGTGTGTATAAAAGTGATTAAAGCTCAAAATCAACTCAATGCAAATTAAAATGCACATTCTATTCCAGATCAAATCATGAAGAAAAAAGTATCGAGTGTGGAGTTCAACTAGTGTGGTTTATCATTCTGTGAAAATACAGCTGTCAAATCTGGCTCTTATGTAAGGAAGGAAAGCAGTAAATGATGTACGTGCTGGTTATATCGCATTTATCTGTGAGTCGAATCACTTGTTCCAGACGTTGTTCAGAAGAACATCATAATTTGAATAAAATGTTATTTGGAGAGGAGAAAACATAGGAAGTGCTCAGCTAAAATTATCTCAAATGCTTTAAAATGGCAACCAGAAAAGACATGAAAGAAAATGGAAAACTACCATTGGAATGGATAGAAGAAGAGCCAAAATGAGAAAGACTCCAGGCAGATCAAAGGAGGTCCAAAGTTACCTGGGAGTACTGTTACAATTAGAAGACGCCAATGTAAAGCTGAGCTATTGGCAAGAAACCCCCAATGAGAAATGATACAACATTTTGTGGACTGATGAAAAAAAGATTGCTGTTTTTGGGTCTAGGTGCCACAGATTGTGTGTCAGACAACCCCGAACACTGAATTCAAGCCACAGTGCACTGTAAAGATAGTGAAGCATGGTGATGCAAGCATCATGATATGAGGATGTTTCTCATAGTATGTTGTTGGGTCTATTTATCGCATACAAGGGATCATGGGTCAGTTTAAATACATCAAAATACTTGAAGTGGTCATGTTGCTTTCATGCTTAGTGGGACAGGGCCACTAGGGGGTGCTACAGCTTGCACAAAAGTCATCAAAGTGCAGAGTCTAAGCAGAAACCACGTCTTCTCCAGAGCCTCTAGTGGTGAAGATGTCGCGCTGAAGGTTACCGCCAGGTTGTGGTCCTTGGGCACACCAGGGTGGGCAGAAAGATACATGGTACCAAATCACTAGGCAGAAGAAGAAAGGCCAGGGTCAGGGCAGGCAGCAAGCAAGAGAGGTCAGGTTTACAACCCAGGGATCAAATACCAGACATTCAGGAAATAGAAAACAATGACACAGGGGCCACTGCAGACACAGGGAACACAGGAGACACTGGAAGCAACAGGAGGCCCAGGAATATCCACAGACAGAGAGGAACACTGGAAAAGCACAAGGAAATTGGCTGGAAACAACATTCTGGGCAACAAGGGGTTAATGCAAGAGCTGGACGGAGCAAACAGTGAATCAAGCAAAAGGTGTACAGGAACTAGCTCAACAGAACTAGGGGCTTGGCACCAGTGGAGACACATTGCAGTGCTGTGTCTGAGCTAGCTAAATAGCCAGAAATGTTTAAGAGGCTATCATTTGATTGGCTGGCGGGTTGGACAAAACTGATAAAGCTTGGTAGCGTAGGCACTCCCAGAGTCAGAGCTGTGCACATGCACAGGAGAGAGATGCCTGCACTTTAGTGAGGAAGAGGTAACTGTGACAGTTGCCTTATGCCAAAAAGGATTTGCCCTTCAAATTGGTGTTTCAATAAGACAACCCCCAACACACCAGTAAATGAATGAATTCCAGACCAACAAGATTGATGTTATGGAGTGGCCAGCCCATTTTCCGGACCTTAACCCAATAAAAAACTTGTGAGGTTACATCAAAAATGCTGTTTCTGTGGCGCAACAAAGAAATTCAGAAGAATTGTGGAATGTAGTCCAATCATCCTTGCTGGAATGCCTGTTCAGAGGTTGGTTAGCCAAACGTTGGTGGACTCCATGCAACACAGCAGTTCTCAGTAACAGAGGTTATACAACTGAATATTAGTTCTGTGTTTCAAATGAAAGCAAAATCTGGACACACTTTACAGTTTATACAGCAAATGTTTGAAGTTGTAAAGAGGAATACAGACACTGCTATTTTTTCAAACAGCCTAATGTTCTCTTTTCTTCACTTTCTGCAAAGGAATAATACAAATTTGATAAATTCTTTCTGTTTTGATGTGGAATAGAATGCAGAGAGTTCCCAATGCAATTGCATATATTGAAATAAAAGCTATTATAAGAATTTTGAGTTTTTTTTTTGCTTTTTTAAAACACTGCTAATTTTCTGAACACACCCGTAGATGAGAATATTTTAGTTCATTATGAAGTACGTCTAAAGAGCAAATGTTATGTGTTTGTGTTTATGACAACTTTACTAAATTCCTGGTGTATATCCTAACTGAGGTGAAGAGTAATCAAATCAAGTCACCCCAAACAAAAGTGTTTGGAAAAGTTATCTGTCTTCCTAGTGATATAAAAAGCAAGCTTTTAAAAATATTTTGAATTTAACTTATGATCAAACACAAACAACAAGTATATGAATACAAAGTCATATTTTAAAATGAAATACCTGCGTTTTCTACATGCACAAACCACCCCGATGCTGCACAGTATCAAGAATAATATTATCCCACCACCAATTAGAATAAATTTTTGCCAATCCACTGTAAAAAAAAAAGGAAAAGAAGTTTGCATATATGTTAGTTAATTCCATGGAAATATCTTAAAAAACTAAAATACTCTTACTAAGAATATAATGCATAAAATAAATCAGTTTAGAAGAATTCTAACTGTTCAATTTTTGTATGCGTTAGTGTTGCTAACTGCAGATAATCGTATGTTTGCCTGCTTTCTTGTTGGCTCTAAGCATAGTGCCAATATGTCTAATGGGCTATCCATCCCATCCATCCCTAGGACTAAATAAATCTTAAAAAAAATTGAATTACCTAAAGACTGTAATTGAGATAATACATCATTGTTGGACTTAAAACACCTCATTCAAAAGTTGAAGAAGGTAGAGAAAGGTTCAATAAAACCCAGGTGGGTTAGTTGGTATGGTTTCATCCTTCAACCACTATATCACTGTTATGTCCTACATTGACCTAGAAGGTCCTGCAAATGTTCAAAACTGAAGACCTTGGTGGAGGCTTTGGCAACTAATTTAGGAAGGTGGAAGATATGAGGCCCAGAGGTTGTGGGATGTGTCCATAAAAGTTATCTTAACCTGCCACTAGCATTTTTGGGAGGGGTTGGTGGGGTGACTTTAAAAAAAATTGGATTTTAAGACTAAAAGTTTTACAATGGAAACAGTCAATAAGTCTATTATATATTTATCGGTTACAATGGACAACATATATTGAACATCAAAGAAAGACATCTAAATCATAGAACAATACCATGTAAAGGGAGGTGGGACATAGCTGAGCCTTCTTCATTAGTAGCTGAACACGAGACACTCTTGGGGAATAACACTTGTCCTTCAAGAGATACCGCTGTTTTGTTGTTGACCAATAAGGACTTTATGGTAAATTCATGATCTGTTTGGTTGAGGTGGAGGTCCCCAAAAACCCAATGTAGAACTGCAGGTGGGCTTGCCAACACAACACATTGGCAATATATCCAGTTAAGGCTGTATTGACAGTGGGACTCTGGAGCGATTTCAGGCTTCTCTAAAAATAAATGAATAAAGAAAATTACTATTTTTTAAAAAAGGGAATCAAAACCATAATGCAAATATCACATTTTAAAATTACTACTAGTGATGGTTGCAAAAATTTGGATTTCAAATTCTTTCTTGGGGTAAGGGTGAGCAGGGCAAATAGAGAATACCCCTTGCTAATTCTTTCCTAAAAAGGTTTGTCTATAGATACGCTATAACTATAGACAACCATTCCACTGTAAATGGAGGTGGTAAAATTAATTATTATTTTTAAAGAACTGCATTTTAATTGTAAAAGAGAGAATTACCATGTACAAGGAGGCTGTAGGACATTGAACCTTCCATGTTGCTGGCATTGCACCAAATATGAGTGTGAGGAATCTTTATTCCTTTAAGGGTAGCCACTGTTCGAGTGCGACTGGTGGATGAGTATAAGGAGAATCCATTGGTGTGGTTGGTCATACTCAAATCATGGATGTCCCAGTGAATATCTGCAGGTGGATTGGCAATAGCTACACATTCACAGTATACCGAAGTTAAATTCCGTCTGCACCGTGATTCTTTGAGGATTTCTGGTGAGTCTAAAAATTATACAAACAAATTTTTGCTTAATAGAATCTAATTCTTCACATCTGGCAATAGACTCAATCTGTACGGAGTTTTGAAGTAAGACTACTTGTATCAAAATTCCCTCATCACAGTTCCATGGTGATATCTATCACCTAATACAATTAGGGACCCCCCCCCCCCATAGCTCCTAAGAGATAGTTCTGACAGGCAAGGAAGCCCATTGTGATGTCTGGAAGTTATGTTTTCTTACTTGGATTCCACCACATATATTCCATTACCACCAACTGTATGAATTTCGCCGACTTGCCCAGGAGACATGAGAAAACCATACAAATCGGGGGCACTGAAATCCCAAGCTCATTGAATAATGTTAAAAATAATAAAAATATAATCAAATACAAAGGATGAAAATTTGGCAACAAGTTGACTTCAGCTGAATTTAACTGTTACTATCTTCTTATCAAAACTAATTTCACATCACTTTAAGATTATTTACTTTAGGATCATTGCAAAGTACAATAAAGTTCTCTTTGTGTCTGGAGAAAATAACTTTAAACTCCTGATAAGTAAAGGAATCTTCACTGAAAGATCTCTGAAATGTTGAATAGGCTCCCTTTGGGAAGTTGTTTTATCAACTACTATAGATTTCATAGCAAAGCTAGGTGCTTTTTTAGAAACCCTTAATTTAGGTGGGTACTAAAGATTTAAATTAAAGATAACAGTGACTGTTGACCCAGGGAACATCTGATTGCCTTATGGAATCAGGAAGGATTTTTTCCCATGTTGGAGCAAACTAATCATCTCTGGATCATCTGGTTTTCATCTGGGATATGTTTAGTTCCCTAGTAGTTTAACTTAATGTTCTTTTTTTCTACCTGAATTACTATGTAGTTATGTTACTTTGTGGTAAACTGCTCCCAACACAAAAGTGAGATTAAACATGGCAGATTTTTGAGTCTACATAAACGGTAGTTTTAAGCTTATGGAAATCTTTACAGTTTTGGACAGTAACAAGAAAACGTTACAGATATGCTCCCAACAATACAACAAATGCAATCAGTCAAGAAAGAATATGTAAAAACTATGTTTTAAGCTGTATAAAGTCCGACGTGTTTCGCCGCATATAGGCTTCTTCAGGGATACGGTAAAATACAAGCTTACCGGAATGAAGTTAGTGACATAAAGAAAGATTTGGTTGTAGAAGCAACTGTTCATCTGTTAAAAACACATATAGGAGTGTGTATACAATTAAGAATTTGGTATAGTAAGGGGTAGATTTGATCCCAGAAGAGATAGGCAATTTCATACAATTCTGCAGTGATGTAATAGAAAGCACGTACAGAACTAAGCCTTCCCCTTTCTGAGCCCAGGAATTGTGGGTATTTCCAGGATTATTGTAGCAAACATACAAAGGCGGGATTGTTGTAGCAAGCATGAAAATCCAGAGAAGGTAAATACTTGTGTACAGGTCAGGATTCAGAATGCCGTGCAGAGTGGCCGCGTGTGTATTCAAACAGCCCTCCTAGGCTGTATGAAACTGCTTATCTCTACTGGGATCAAATCTACCTCTTACTACACCGAATCCTTAATTGTATACACACTCCTATACGTGTTTTCAACTGATGATATAACCGCTTCTACAACCAAATATTTCACTAACTTCATCCTTGCATCTTCATGCCCTGATCTGCCTACAAAAACAATACCGATCAGGTTGTATATTACCATATCCCTAAAGAAGCCTATCTGCGGCGAAACGCGTTAGATTTTATACAGCTTAAAACACGGTTTTTACATATTCTTTTTTGACTGATTGAATATGTTCTATTATTAGGAGCATATCTGTATAGTACCAATCCCAACCATATCCTGTGGATTGGTTAACAGGAATGGTCATTGAATTGTATGTATGTTGCTTTCACAATTAATACACTAAATATTTTTGAAACCAAAGTGCGAGACACAAACCTCTCTCCTTTTCTTTCTCCAATTCTTCATTTTTGGACAGTAATATACATAACTTTCCTCTCATACCAAATCAGCAATACTTTTGCATTTAAACTCTATTACTGCATGAAGAAAGCCGTTACCGTATAAAGGGAGGTTGTAAGACAATGAGCCTTCTTTATTGCTAGCATTGCACCAAATATCGGCATGAGGAATCATGATTCCTTTAAGGGAAGCCACTGTTCGAAAACCATTGGTGGATGAGTGTGAGGAGAATCCATTGTTGCTATTTGTCTTATTTAAAGTACGGATGTGCCAGCGAATATCTGCCGGTGGATTGGCAATAGCCACGCATTCGCAGTATACGGAACTTACATTTTTGCGGCACCAAGATTCTTTAAGGATTTCTGGCGAGTCTAAAAATTACAGAAACAAAATGTTGCTTTATAAATTATATTTTTACTCATATGATTAACATTGGTATTCCCCAACTGGTATAGACATTGGCCAAACCGATGCCACATGCCAGTAATACAAGTACTAAAAGAGACAGAGGAGAAGAGGAAGGGACTTTCAATGCATCCAATTCAAAACCATAAGATACCCAATTAAAAATATGAAATGAAATATATTTTTATCACAGATTCAAAAACATCAATCCTGTGCTTACAAATGCAATTCCAATAAGAGTCTCAAAATGCTAATCATTCTATGCGTTTCGTGGAACGCAATCCACACAAAGGTCCCTACCTTTTCTCCTCTGTCTACTTTTCAATTTTTATAGGGTTATGGACCCAATCTGTACAGAACTCAATATTACCGCTTTCATCAAAATATCAATCTTTTACATTTAGGGATCTGGATACTAATTCTTAGGTGTCTTAATGGGTCAGAAAAATCATTTTATTGCCTAGAAGTTATATTTCTCCGCTTGTATTCCACAATCCCATTTCCCTCTGTTGAATAGGCATTGCCATATTGCCCATGAGATATGAGAAAACAATAAAGGATTAGAATATGGAAACTTAACAGTTCCTCGTCTAGCTACTGTATATAGTATTAGTTAAAAGATGGCAACTTGTTCAAGTTGGCTGCCATTTTTAACCAAACATTCCCTCATACCAACTAAACACCTTTTTTTTACTTTATAGTGATCTCCATATCAAGTGAGACTTTTCCTTTACTTACGATAGAAGATGTGAGATGAAATATTTTCACGAGGACATGGTTGGACTTTTTGCCTTGCTCACACTATCTTGGAATTTAAAAATGCCAGAAGCTGTTGATACATTCTTCTCTCAGATTATTTTTACGTTTTTATATTATAACATAATTGTGAGTGGTTTTAACCATGGAGGAAAGTTTGTAATGCCCAACCTTCAAATGTTGTAAAATATGTAAACAATTCACCAAATAAGAGAGGAGAGAAGTCCTAAATACATCAAAGATAATCACTGTTTTTGAGCCATTGGTGGATAAGTTTAGTGACTATGGCTTTTGTCAATTTAAAGTATCAATATTCCACTAGTCCTCTTGGTGGTGGTAGGGCATGAAAAGGCCACATGCTCACATCATACTTCACGATACTCCATGATATATATGGTGCTTTTTTTTGCATCATGATATTTTGCCAAATTTTTGCAAGTCTACTAATTGCATAAAAAGCTGTGATCTATAAAATGTATCATTCCTATAACTACAGTTGGCTAAGGATTCTATCCATGCAAGTGATATATGTATTTATAAATATGTATAGGAGTTTCTTCTTCCAAGCTTCCACCCCACCACACTACTAGCTACACAAAAAAAAATGTTTTACACTTACATGTAATTTGCAGGTTACCATTCATGATTTTGGAGTTAGCTCCTAATGGATACTTTGCCTGACAAGTGAGAGAATACCCATTGTGATGTCTGGAGGTTATGAATTTTTGCTTGGATTCTACTTCCCATATACCATTTCCTTGATCTGTGCGGGCATTTGTAACCTGCCCAAGATGAGAAGACCAAACAAGTTCAGGGGCATCCAAGTAGCATGTGTAAATAGTGCTACACTTCACCGTGATGGTTCTGTTTTCCGAAAGTTTTTGACTGGGAAAGTCAAAGACGGGAATTGGTGGACTGTCTACAAAAAAAGAAAAAAATAATAAATACTATTACGCATGTAATGGGTCATACACAAGAGTTTGTGTAAGAACATGACAATAAAAATGTAACATTTAGGCTAATATAGACAGACAAATGCCATCTAAAGATTGACAGATGGAGACGTATTTGCCCAAAACCATCTGGACCCACTAATAAAGTGTCATTGCAACACTTAACAAGAAATGCATGGCTTACAAAATGGTTACTATAATTTTCTTTTTTCTTGCATATTAATAAAAAAAAGTTGTAAAGAACATAAATGTTTATCATTGAAAATATGAAGGTATCTACTAAGATTTAAAAAAAAAAAACTGCCTTACCTTGAACATTTAACACAATATACTGTTTGTAGGAATATTTGAAATGATCCGTCTCAACCCGATACTTAAACTGACTGGCATCTTCTTTGTGAACAGGATTAATTACCATGGAGCAGTTGCCATTTTTTAGATCTCCCAGGAAATAAGCTCGATCATTGTGATTGTCATGTCTATTTGTTAGAAATATCTGGTTTGACTGTAGGTGCCATATACCAGTAATAGTCCATTGCTGTGCGCGTGATTTTTCATATTGAAACTTGCATGGCATAACTACGCAGGAGCTTCTGAATGTTGAAATATATGCAGGAGCATCTATTTTATACTCTGCTCTGGTCATGCAGAAGAAGACTTCTTGAAAAAGAAACACAATCAAACAAATTACAATTTAAGGCTGAACTACCAGATTATGACACTAAAAGTACATTACAGTAGTGGGGCCACTCCTAAATTGCAAGGGTTAAGAGCTCATTTTTTACTAAGCGGTAGTAAAAGGTGTTTTTTATTTTTTTTATATCCTTCCCTCTCATGGTGGCCAGTGCAGATCTTCAGATCTTCAACTATTTGACACCCAGGTCGTGGGCAGGACCTTGGGGAGGTGCAGGACTATTGGTTCGACATTGTTGAGATGATATCAGTGCCTAGGCGCACTGCTTTGAATGTCATCAATTGGAACCTACAGAAGCATGGGTATATGGTAAGTAATTTGTACTACCAACTACACAAACTTAACAGATGCTATAGAAACACTAAAAGGGTGTTTTTTGCCTATAGTTAGGCTTAAAAATATATCAATGCCCAAGAACGGCACATAATTATATTGAAGCTAACCAGTGCCTAAATTTTGTGTCTATATTTATTTTTTCTTCGGGCTAGATACATTTAATGCAAGTTCATTCTGCCAGCATGGCAAATGTATCATACTGTGTATTTCCATTATCATGTATTTAGATTTTAAGTGGAACATAAATATAATACTTCTAAAAGTAGTTTGCTATGCTCCGATTGGATGTAATATACCATTGGCAGCTACTTATCTCTTACACAGGCCAGCCACTCACTTTGCTACCTCAACCTCTTCCACCTTTCTAGGTACCTTGGTGGGCAGGCTCTTGTTCCCTTGCATTGTCTGGCATATTTCTGGTGCTGTAGTCCGGTTACACTACTGCAAGCTCAGACATAAGACCTGATTTATTATAGCTCTCCAAGGCTCCAGGAAACCTGAAAATGGATTTCTTCAAAATCAATTGCTTTTTGCTAGCAAATCTTTTAAATCCTGGACCAGATCAATCTCCAGCCTTGGACAGCTATAATAAATAAGGCCCTTAATCTTGCGGCTAGATTTGAAGCTGGCTCAGCGCACTGACACATTGCAATTCAGTCCTCGAGAGCACCTCTGAATACTCTGATCTTATTCTCTGGTATAGAGATGTCTGGTCTTCTGATATCTTCACATCCTGACCACCTCTTTTCATTAAAGTTCCCCCTTTACCTTAGACCCTTCAGATGAACTGAATCATGGCTCATGAAAGTTGAAGTAATCTTGGAATTTTTGCTCAGAAAACAAAAATCAGCCTAATTCCTTGTTTCACTTCCACAATACAAATTATAATTAGAAAAATGAAACTTTAGGCGTCAGCTTGATTATAAATCAAACCCAATGTGACAGAAATGAAAATATGGTAATGTTTTTCAGCATAATTATATATAAACTCTTGTACAGTGGTAAAAAGTTACCTTGTAAAAGGAAAGCAATGGGGAATATGGCTTTGAAACCCGAAAGTCTTCCACTTGTCATTGTAGAAATGGGTGTTGGTGTAATGCCAGAAGTGAATACGAAGTACTAATGAGACCTGTGAAAAAAGAAGTTTGTTTTACATGTGATCAAAACAATAGACAAACATCAACAGCTATACTATGTAATTGAAACCAGCTGAATTAAAACTACAAATTGCTGAAAATGGAAAATCCAGATTTGCTGGATCACCCAGCCTCACTGGTGAAAGTGTATTATCCCCAGCCTTGGAGAGCTTTAATGAATCAGGGCCATAATGTCTGCTCAAATCCAGCTAAATGTAGTCACATTGATTTGGAGGCGTTTCATAATACAGATCTGAACACAATTGAGCATGCATTTCACTTGTTGAAGACTAAACTTCGGACAGAAAGGCCCACAAACAAACAGCAACTGAAAGCCGCTGCAGTAAAGGCCTGGCAGAGCAAAGGAGGAAACCCAGCATCTGGTGATGTCCATGAGTTCAAGACTACAGGCTGTCATTGCCAGCAAAGGGTTTTCAACCAAGTATTAGAAATGAACATTTTATTTTCAGTTTTTTAATTTGTCCAATTACTTTTGATCCCCTGAAATTAAATGATTGTGTAAAATAAGACTTTAGTTTCACACATTTTATGCAATCTTTTTGTTAAACCTACTGAATTAAAGCTGAAAGTCTGCAGTTCAACTGGATCTGAGTTGTGTCATTTATAATTAATTGTGGTAATGTACAGAACCAAAATTAGAAAAAAGATGTCTCTGTCCAAATATTTATGGACCTAACTCTACACTATGAATGTGGTTAGTTCCTATTCACACTGAAATTAAAGACTGAATGTCTTGAATGGTATCAATGATATTTTCATAGGTTAAAATAGAGTCAATTTTTTTACCACATGTCAAGTCTTAAAACTCAAGGAACTCAGTTATTCCCTACCTTTTCATCCACATTTGGTTCATTGGACCAGGGAAAATCAAAGTAAATTATCAAAAAACCCAATGACTTTTATATGAATACACACATACATGAATACTCACTGTACGTGGCTCCAATCCTTAAACTCAGAATGCCATAATTATTACACAAACCAAACTCTATAGGTCCAGGTTTCCAGTTTGCAATCTTTCTCTGGTGTTAGGATCTAGGTATTCTGTTCATGGAGTATGCTACGTTATATCTTAATCAGGGTTTCCTGGAATCCTAGGGATCTTTCAGAGGTTGATAGAGTTTCTTTGAGAAAATAGCCATTTGTGCCACTTAGTTCAAATGACACCAATGATATTTTTATCTAAGGTAACATACTTCTTATTTGCCACAATGTAGGAGAAATTCTTCCCATAGACCACGGCACTGTGAGTTGTGAATATAGTAATTATAGTAGGGGTTCCCTGAAGACCTGACATTTAGTTCAAGGAGTTCCCTCGTGTTAAAAGGTTGAGAAACAGTTAAAGGATATGGAGATTGCTGTAAAGTTGGGTTAAATTATTTGTTCAACAACTCTACAATTAAGCAAATCTTTGCCTTTAATTACAAACTTTAACAATGAAAATGGTATTGTTTTCATGGGCACTTTACAACATAAATTGGGATAAAAAGGAAACAATAAACAAATGAAACAAACAGTAAACAAAACAAACAGAAAATGTAATTTAACATTTATAAACAAATCAAAATACAAGGCGAGGAATACAACAAGAAACTTTAATCCTTTCCAGTTAGCCCAGGGGAAAATGGATACAGCATTGTAAACTCATTACAACATAAAATTCATTATATGAGGATATAGGAAACTAAACATAACTTTACATTGACTATGTAAGCCAAACCAGATATTCAAGGCAAAATCTTTTTGTACCTTTATTGAAATCAATTGAAAAGTCATATCCAACCCTATACAAGCTGAATAATAGGGTTAGGATGAAGGGGGCAGGAGAGGCACTGTTGGATAAATGGGTGTCATTCGGATCTAAACCAATGTAAAAGAAATCCAAGGGTCTCAGGTTTTGTAAAAAAAACTGCCATTTTATTTTTGCGAGTGCTTGTCAGCCTGTCGTTCATCATTATCCAATTCAGTTTGTTTTAGGTAAAACCAGTGGACACATTGGAGGCCTTCTAATAGCAGACTATCGTTATGGAGCTGATAACAAGATATATGAAATTTAATGGGAAACTGACCTTTGGACTGACTAGTGCATCTTAAAGAATAACAAAGTCTTCAAATGCTTTGGTAAATAAATCTGCATGACCAAGTAAATTACATTAAAAATTATTATCCAGAATTTTTGGACACCTGGACAGCCTCACCAAAAGTACAATAATGTCCTGACACTTCTGGGCTTCCCATTCCAATCCAAAATCTGAAGTCATATAGAAGAGCTTTTTACAGGAATCAAACAAAGATAGATAATACATGGACTTTATTTACAAACTTAACAAACCTATAGGCTTTACATACAAACTGAAAGCAGGCTTACCTTTTTGGTCCACAAACATTCCTTGCTGCTATTATCCTTGAAGGTAAATTACTCCTACCATCTGGTATTGTCTTTTTAAACTATCTCTAAACGGGGCTGACTATGCGGCAGCAAACAAAAAGGAATTAACACAGGAAGAAGTGATGTCTGTGTGATTCTGCAGTGCTATCATTTTCGCAGAGCTCAGTTTGCATAGCTTGGCTGGTGGTTTTTTAAAAAGTTACCAGACATTTCATGCGTTCTACATGTGTTCATCTTGTACAAATACATATTGAAAATGCAGAAAGTGTTGATGGTGTACAGACTACAGTCCTAAATTACAAGCTGTTATCTGGTAGTTCATAGATGTTATTAAAATAAGGGGTTTAGATTTGTTCTGCTTTGGATTGTTGCACTTGGAACATTTTTCGAACTTTCGGCAGAGCAGAATCGGCCTCTCTGCTTGTATACACACACATGTACACGCCTATTCAATAATGCAGAAATGCCAAGTTTCACATCAAGTTGCCTATACAGACTACTACATACCACTGAAAGCACCTCAACTCAGTTATCAAAAAAAAATACGATTTTTTAGCTAAATGTTGTGTATAATGTATGGCCTCTGGCTGCATCTACCTACAATTAACACTTAGAAGACACCCATCATCATCTTCTTTGGAAATGGGCGTCTAAGGCCCTGCTTATTTTACCACTCCAACAGGATCATTTTCTAAGGAGGATACTTACTTGCACCAGAACCAATGACTTTCTTATTTTTGTGATTTAGTGATTTTCTAAGTTGTCTAACGTTCTCAAATACCCCTGAGGAAGCCGGGAGCCAAAACGCGTCGGGGGTAGAGACGGTATACCTTGTTATAAGAGATGTAGGGATTTTGCTGCAATGCTATGGTCTTGCACCCTATAAATATGCAATGGAGACTGACCTATCTCAGATTTTATTTATACCTACAATTTATATGTTTATTTTTGAATGTATAGCTATATTTTGTGAAATTTAAATATCTAATACAAGTTTTTTGCCAACAAACTTTTCTTTGCCTTCAATTTCTTTTTGTATATAACATTTTAAACCCCAAACCTAAACGTTGCATGAATAGATCATTTTTTTTTTGCTAGTCTATACTGCATATCTGAATCCAACATATTAAAGTGGACCTTTAAACCATAGCCTCACCCTGTAAATAGAGAATTAACTAAACTGGTCATCAAACCAACATGCTTTTTGAGCAACACTGGCAAGAACTGAGCCACCCTGGTTTAGAAAGCTATTGGATCCTGTTCATTCTGTTTATGTTTTGCTCATAGACTTCCATATGGAACCATACTCTTGGCAGCCTCTAGCAATCCATTAAAGTACAGCCCCCCTCATTGGAAAGAACGGGGCCGTGGCATATATGGGCAGAAAAAAGACCTGGTCGGGACACATTGCAAAGCAAGCCTGCCCAGTGGCTCTGGACAATGAAAATAGTTGGTTTGAGAAAAGAGGTAACTCATTCTTCAGGTAGGTTGGACTTATATATGTATATTTGTAAAGAATCTTTTTAACTGTTTTTTCTGTTAATATTGAATTAGTATATTTCTCATGCCCCTGGGGGGCTCCTCCATCATCGGCCAATGAAAACATTCAAACATTGGTGAAAATTTTAGCACAGGCAGAATGTTTGCAGCATGTCCTACAAAACAATCTGTCTACTGTTTTCTTCTTTTTTTTTTAATTTTGAACAGCTGTTAGAGAACTTGATTTCTATAAAAATACAATTACAAGCAATTACAAAGTATATATAATGATATTAAACCAGTTTTTTCCTAAGACCCGCATCTCTCAGCTCCAGCCTTGTGATCAGTCTTGGCTTGCTCCATTCTTAGAAGGTTGATTACCAGTCCGCGTATGATTATATATCCATAGGCAATGATGCTCGGAAATTCTGGCTTTAAAAATTTTTAAAAATATATAAACAATTTTCACTGTTTGCATCTAACAGCAGCATATACTACTTCCTCTTCATTTTTATTGACTTTTGGCTTTGACTTCGAAAAATGAACGCTCATGTAATGCATTTCTTTATTACACAGATCCGATACAACTTCTGGAGGTGGCTGCTGATTTTTATGACGATTTTCATTGGAACCCTATGGGACAATCAAATATGTTAAACTGTAAATTATTGACTTCCATATGCTAGGCAAAATATAAACATATTTATGGGTTCAATAGGCTGCAAATAACTTCTGGGGTTATGAAAGTTCTTTACAACCTGAATTGATTCCTATGCCAAAAATTATCATTCCAGTTTTGCTGATGTTTAGCTTTGTGATTTGTCTCTATATATAATCTCCCTATAAGAAGCTCTATATGGGCGAAATGCATTGGCAGCTGAGACCTTTTACCTGATCTCCCATGAATATATGGACTCACCAAATACCATTTTTGTTGTCGGAAACTTTATTGTAAGACAACTGGACTTTTCAATGTAATGTATGAATAAACCTATTGTGTTTCTGGACAAGCATTGTCATTCTATATTCTCCCATGAAAGTCTATGTTCTCCAGTCTTGAAAAGCTTTAATAAATTAGGCCCAATGATCAAGTACATTGGATCAGAATTCCATATGCAACTTAGGTACTTTACATACGTATTTACCAAAATGTTTAATCTATCTACAACCAATTGAAACCTACCTTGAAATACACTTTTCACCTTCAGTCAGCAACTAATTTTTTGCCAGCCTGTTTTATATAGGAAATGAAAATCAGCTCGCCTAACTAGCCCTAAGAAGTGGCATATCTATTTTCTGACTTGGCTGGGTCTACTTTTGGCTCAAGTCATTGCAATGGTTTGCATGGTTCTAAACTCCTACAGACATTTGTGTGCCAGGCATTTTGGAGAATAATAAGTTCAGATCTGTTCTAGATATTAATAAAGAAAAAAGTTACGAACAACTATTATAAGTTCTTTATGCCATTTTCTATATTTTGCTTCTGATTTATAGGAAATGGATAAAGAAAACAGCAACTAACAACAGAACAGAACACATTTTCATGGGTAACTCACAGTGGCAAACATTTCTGAATTGCCGTATATAGGATCAGCAACACTGACGGGAGCCTGCCTTAAATCTTCTGTTTTCTGTATCATCTGTCTTCTGAAAATGTAACAAAAGGTGAGAGAAATGGTGAATAATGTTGGTAATAGAGTGCCAGTAGTTGCTACTCATATATAACTACAAAATTTAAAGCAAACAGGAACTTTGGTTAGTCTAAAGAATTATTCCCTTCACTGATATGAATCTGGTTGAGTGACAATGGGGTTTATGTTTCATACGGATCATTGTTTTACCCCCTCGTAGAATATTTCCAAATTATTGAGCTGATTCAGTAAAATAATGAAAAGAACAAAGTAGTACAACTCCAATACTGGACCCAAAGTGGCCAACAGGACCTGACCTTGGACTGTGAAGAACTTACATAATTGGGTATAAGTTGTTTACTAGATGTTGGGATGTCCAGTTGTGAGATGCCTAATAAGACGAGCATTGTTAAAGTCCAGATCCAACTAAGTTATGGATTTGGGTATGAAAGGTTTAGGGAAATTGGTGAATCAGAACTCAGAATAGTCTAGTTAGCACACAGGAAACAGTTGCCAACAGTGTGCACACACTAATCCAAACTGCAATTACTTACAACCTGGAACTTGTGAGGAAGTTGTATACCCTAAAGATCACAAGGATTTGCCTCCCAAATTCCTAACCAATAATGGTGGCTCAGGGCTTAGCACTTTTGCCTCACACTACGAAGGGGTGCCGTCAGTTTTCCTTCCACGTAAAAATAAAATGGCAGGTTTATTGTGTTCCCCACAAAATGGCCTTAGACTGTCTTGGGGTCATTAAAGTTGCATTAAGTCTTTGATCTTGTATTGATGATGGGAAAGTTGGACCTCCAAAATATCCAATTCTAAAGATACTCAATGCAGTTAAGGTCTGGGCTTTAATGTAAGTGTGAAAATAAAACCTCATGCTCCCTGATCCTCTCTTTCACAGTTTGATCCGATATATCCAGGAAGTGTTTTCTTAGAGAATGATTGTATCATCAGAAAAGTGGAAATCCATTGATGGAAAATCATGGACATTCATTATATTCAGGAAGTCAGCAGGCCTCATTTTTGTGGCCACATTACATTGCTAAACCACGATCTGAACACCTAAAGCAACCTCAAATCATAACACTGAACCCACAGGCACCCCAGATAATAACGCTGCCCCCACAGGTACCCTTTATTGTAGCACAGCACCCACAGGCACTTTACATCATAACACTGCCCCCAGAGGTTCCCCAGATTTTAACACCGCCCCAAATCATAACACAATTCACAAAGACTCAAGGACATTTGAAGAAGGAGGGGGGGGGGGGGCAAGGAGTGTATTTTTATGGTAGGGACCATAGAGATAAGATTGTTAGTGGACAGTTAGTAACGTGACTATATACAGAGCTATATTAAACATATTTTGTGAGAATTGCTCACATTTTTACTTTCATTATGTTTGTAATTTTTTATCACAATGTTTCAATATCTAACTGAGAAAGGGAGCTAGAGTGTCATACTTATGGTTGTGACCTAAAATAAACACAGCACCACCTAGTGATGGAATAGGCGAATGACTGTTGCTATTCAACACATGTATTCCCAACATAACTTCAACTTGAATTTACAGAAAAGAAATTTACTTTTAAGACATTTACTACAAGTATCTCCTTCACCTTGCAATTTTACTGAGTCAACAGCCAAAGACTTTAATGCAAATTAGATCAAACATATATTTTAGTTAATACTCCTGTTATTCAATGAAATGGAAAACAATATTGGGCAACTTGAAAGCTCTCAGTTGATCTTCCAGACCCCTAGCTGATAATATTAGAAATAAATTTTAAATTACAAGTTTGACTTGTATGAAGCATAACTAAAGCCATGTTACAATAGTATAAATGATGATTTATCAATACAGCTGTCAAAATATTTTAGAAACAAAAACTTGCAACATTGTAACTAATCTATTACCAATATGTGGTTTATGTAATAAATAAGCCAACGGTAATCAAAAAAGTCAACTCAAATACACATTTTGGAAAAACATATACGTTAAAGATATGTAGAACTCTAATGTCTAAAGATAGATAGATATGTGGATAGATAGATAGATAGATAGATAGATAGAAATAGATAGATAGATAGATAGATAGATAGATAGATAGATAGATAGATGGATAGATAGAGATAGATAGATAGATAGATAGATAGATAGATAGATAGAATAGATAGATAGATAGATAGATAGATAGATAGATAGATAGATGGATAGATAGATGGATAGATAGATAGATAGATAGATAGATAGATAGATAGATAATAGATAGATAGATAGATAGATAGATAGGTAGATAATGGATAGATGGATAGATTTGGAAAAACTCATCCATCATCTGCATGTACACACACATTCCCAAATCCATTTCCCAAATTTTTGACTTATAACTAGTTATAAGTCAAAGTGGATTCTGAATGAAACTGTCACACTTACCTGTTCCTCACTAAAGCACAGGCATCTCTCCCCTGTGCTTGCGGGCAGTCCTGATGCTGGGCGTGCCTCTGTTTCCAAGCTTTATCAACACTGTCCATGCTGCTGGCCAATCAGAAAATAGTCTCTTAACCAGCCCTGGCTATTTATCTAGCTCTCAGACATATTGTGTTCGAACAACAAGTTGTGCCTCCTTTGTGTCTCCACTGCTGCTTAATCCAGTGTTTCCTGTGTCCAGCTCCTGTGTTAACCCTTCATTGTCCAGTTTGCTGGTTTCCAGCCAACTTCCCTGTGCTGTTCTTGTGTTCTTGTCTGCCTGTGGGTATCTCTGCTTCTCCTGTACCTCCTGCTGTTCCTGTGTCTCCAGTGTTCCCTGTGCCCGCAGTGGCCCTGTGTCATTGCTGTCTGTCTCTTGGATCTCTGGTTATTGACCTGACATCTCTTGCTTGCTGCCTGTCTCGACCCCGGCTTCCCTTGACTATCCTTCTGATTAGTGATTTGGTACCGTGCTTTGCCTACCTCGGTGTGCCCAAGGACCGCAACCTGGCCGTAACCAGCGACTCAACATCCTCACCATCAGAGGCTCTGGAGAAAACCTGGTTACGGCTTAGACTCTGCGCCTTGGCCCTTCTTAGGGCTCACACCACCTCCATGCAAGCCATAGCGCCTCCTAGTGGTCCTGTCTCTCTGAGCGTGACAGAAACAACAAATACTCTAAAGTGGAGTTTTAGTTGTTTTTTACCCTCTTAGAAACACCCTGTGTATATTTATATAAAAGGCTGGCAATTTTCTGGTGCAGTACAAAAAACTAGAATAGGATGACTATGTTGTGAAATTTGAAAAATTATTCAAATTTTTCCACAATGTCTACATCTACTAAGGTAAGTGAGGGCATGTTTCAAAGTATCTTTGTTACTTGTTTAGAATATGTCAGCAATATAGTTGCACAGGTGCACCTAAAATAACAATGAAAAAGCGTATCAAATATAACCATATATATATATATATATATATATATATATATATATATACTAATACAGTACATTGGACCTACCCCAGTGCCAAAACAGCCCCTCGTTAGCCTTATTATTTTTCATGTATCATATTATATGTCTATAACAACTGGAAATCTTTAAGAAGAGACTTACTTTTTGTATAAAACCAATAATAAAACTCCCACCACTAGCAATAAAACAACAAGACATCCACCATATATTGCAGCAGCTGAAAATAATGACGATGATGATGATGATGATGGCACTGAGATGGAAAAAAAAATAGTTATATTAATAAAAAAAATATTTTCTACTGTTAATATTACTGTTGGTGAATATTAGTATAAGTCAAACCCAGAACCCACCTGGCGTTCGATCTCCTTTATAAATTAACCTATTAATATTTAAAAAGAAAAATGAATGATGTATTCTTACTATCTGTATTCTTATACAATCTGATTGTATCACAAATACAAAACTCAACAATTTTTGCCTGTATACACAAATTATATGTACGCATACATCCAGTGTACACAGAATACATCAGACCCCTATTATACAAGACATATTAATCATTTTTGGATTTATTAAAATATAAGAACATAATAAAAATATCTTACACATTATCTTGATGGTGACCGATGTATTTGACGTTCCATGAGCGTTTGTGGCTTGGCAAGTGTATAATCCTTCATTGGCGTGTGACAAATTGGCAAAATTTAGCTTAGCCATATTGAAAAAGGTTTTTGTTTTAATGAAGGATTTCCACACCATGGAAGATTCTGGTACACTGTCAGCAGAGCAGGACAGGGACAGTGTTGATCCCTCTGGAAGGTATATGGTATTATTGGCATCCATGGCACAATCCTTGCTTGACAGTACATTGGAGTCTTTATTACTGAGAGAACATTTGATATCTGGTGCTCTTGGGGGATCTATAAAATCATTTTTAAAGAGCATGAGTATTTTCATTTTACAAAGACACAATCACATAGAAAAGCATTGCTTAGTTAACTTACAAGCTATCTTGATGGTGACTGATTTATTCGAAGTTCCATGAATGTTTGTGGCTTGGCAAATGAATAATCCATCATTAGCATGTGATACGTTGTCAAGAGTGAGTTTATCCTTATCGATAGATGTTTTTTGTTTATTGGAGGATTTCCATACAATGGAGGATTTTGGTACACTGTTAGCAGTGCAGGTCAGGGACAGCCGTGCCCCCTCTGGAGGGTAAATGGTATTATTGGCATCTATGGTACAATTCTTGCGAGACCATACATCGGAGGCTTTCCTATTAATGGAACATTTGATTTTCGGTGGTCTTGGGGGATCTATAATAGTATTTTAATAAATGAAGATATTTAAAGAATGAAGATACCAGAAAATATTGCTAAATCTCCAAAACATTTCTGCTACTAAGAATTGAAAAGTCCTATCACTAACATTATAGCAATAACACTAGCAGACTTTATTAGCTAACCAATCAACCTATTCATAAAGAGGGGCACAGGCCATTCCCCAGAACAAATGTGTTATTTATAACATTTTTGTTACTCTTTACCTTTTTTTTAAACAGGTGCATATGACTTCCAATTATTGAAGTGAGGCCATTATATTACCCAGAGTAGCCTGGTGGCTTAGAGTTTACCCCTCTCTTCTAAAAACATTAGTTTCCCAAGTTCGAATCTTCACCAGGACTGCCTGGATTTCCTCCCACATTCTAAAAACATACTGGTAAGGTAATTGTCTTCCCTCAATATAATGATCGTAGACTAGATTAGGGACATATACATTTCTAATATACATTTCAAGTTGTTTCAGGATCACAAGAAGACTTACATTCCACCTTCATAGTAATTTTTTGCACAGTAGTCAATCCCCCTTCGAGCTGCACTGTGCATGATAATATTGAGTTGTTCTGTTCTCTTCTTGCGGTAAAGGTGATGTTGGAGAAGTGAGTCTTTGTGCCATTTTCATGATTTATAACATGTTTTTTTGTTTCAAAATTTTGGATATTTCCTTTCCATGTGATATTAGGGGTTATCCCCCTACATCTTCCGGGAGACGTGCAGCTTAGTGTCACCTTCTCTCCCTCAAGCCAACTCTTCATGGGTGAGATCTCAGGTTTATCTGTTAGGCCTGAAAGATTAACATAAGCAAAACTCTGATTATTACCAATAAAAAAACATGACAAAATCGTTCTAGTTTCTGTCTTTCCATGTCTGTTATTTTTTTTTCATTAATATGTATTTGTTTAGTCCAGAAACTTTCAATAAAGAATTATATCTCAGCCTTCTACAGCCTAATGGAGTGGCCACAAATGAAGACATACTGAATGGAGCTTGAATTGTAGCCATAGGGACATGCAGATCCCTGCAAAGAATATTTGGTAATTATTAATGCACATTTTAGAAAAAAAAGTAGGACTGAATGGATAAATTTACAATAAACAATCTTTTTTTACTAAGTGTTACAGCTTGTGTTACAACATATGGATGATAATACTAAAAAAACATATTGAATAGATCTCAAACTAAACTCCAGGTAAACATGATAGTTACACATATAAAGATGAAATATATACATTCGAACTGTTTTTATCAGTTCATTCAGTTGAATCCTCCGTGCCAGGCACCTGTGCTGCAGGGTGAAGATAACATTTAACGTGCTATAGAGATGATTAGGAGAGTCAAGACAACTTGCCAGTCAAGCTGTAGTTGTACCTGTAGAGGTTATTGTGGGGTTTCAAATAAACTTTTAATGTGTATTTTCATCATTTAACCACCTGGGCGTTACACTGATGTCTAGATTTCTGTACCAAAAGCGGTACACTGTTTTTCATGAATTTTTTTTTTTTTTTTAAATTGTAGACCTGTAACTTACTAAATATGTCCGAAAAAAGGTCTAGTAGATATCCTGAATATAAAAAAAGTTTGAAACACACAATCATGTAAAAAAAAAAAAATACTTTTAATAAAATTAATTAAAAAACACAAAAATCAGCCTAAACAAGAATACATAAATAAATGAAAAATACTGAAAATGCAATAATTCGGTATACTGTATAGTAATATTGTTTTCTAAAACACCTCCCTAGTGTGGTAAATTTTAAAACAACGTCACATAAATATAGACAAAACCACATAAATATATTTTGTATTATTTTGTATTGGATTGGATACAGAACTTTGTATTGAATCCAACACAAAATATTTGAATTTCCCGCTATGACCCCCATCGACGGGCCCATGCACTGACATCATCAGGAATCACTAAAGGACGCGTACGCGAACGCCGGGTGTTCTAATTCTTTCCGAACTTCTGTACTTCTGTATAATTCGGTGAATTATAGCCTACAATCTAAAATAAATTTCCATGCAAAAAATGTAACACTTTTTTGCATGGAAATTTATTTTAGATTGTAGGCTATAATTCACCGAATTACTCAATAATTAATTATAATTCACCAAATTACCACATAACTCACCGAAATATGTCCAAAATTTTATAAATTTATGAATAAATTTTTTTTTTATAAAACATAAAAAAAAATCTTTAAAAAAAAAAGCGTATAATGTAATGTAACTGTACAGTAGCTTATATAATATATATATATAATACAATAATATATATATATATTATATAAAGTTTTCCTTGTAAGATTTCTTTGGGAGAAGACTAAACAGAGAAGACGTGTCCGGAGGAGCTGCGGGGACAAGGTAAGTATTTTTTTCAGTTGTAATCCGATTGTCATAAAATGTTGTATGACAATTGGATTGCAATATAACGCTTGTTTACATTTTTAGCCACCTTGACTTTAGTTTGGGATAAACGATCGTAGCAACCAACGGCTGGGTGGTTAAAGAATAACAGAAACATAAATAAATATTTAATTAGTCTGAACTATTCATGCACTTTCTCTATTTCCTCCCTCTTTTTCCAAAAAAAAAAAAAAAAAGACAGAGGACAAAGCAATTGGCACCATTTGTTTAAAATCAGAGATTTTGTTGTTGTTGGTTTTAGTTTTTATGCTACTGTGATGTAATATTATTTCTCTTACCTGTTACTTGTATAGAAGGCTTGGTATCTTGGTACGTGAAATTTACATTATCTTCAACTCTGAAATGATATTTACCACGATCTTTATATAAGATATTTTCTATGTAGAATGAGCAGTCCCCTCTCCATATATCTCCTGTAAGAAAGAATCGGCCATCGGCCAAGAATCGGTTACATGTGATGGAACAATAATACCGAATCCAGGTACAGCTTCACTGTCAATACCTGCAGATTAAGAATAAAAAAATGTGAATTTTCAAGACTTTTCAAAAAATCTGCATAAATATACATTCTGCTGTATTTCTATTTTTCAAAAGAGCCTGGTCCCTGAAGTTTATTATATGCATATATAGTAGTATATACAGAAATATATTTACTTCCATTTTAAACTTCTTTTTCAGGTATTTTAATATTAGCGTTTTGAATCACATTTTGTTGCGTTGACTATACAAAGGAACCCCTCAATCAGGGGCCTTGGAAACCTAAAAAATAAGGTTCTTTACTTCCCAAAGCTACTTGAAAAAAAAATGATGGAAAGATTGTGTGGTTATACTTTTGATGTCTCACATTTTATATTCATACATTAGGGGCTTTCCAATGTTTAATTTGCCAACTCTGGTTTGGCTTTACCTGAATTTTTACGCTTAGACCCTGTTAAGGTAAACCTCCCTCAAACCAAACAAAAGTTTTTTTTTTTTTTTTTTGCAAAAGTATTAGACACAAATAAAAATTCTACTCACCTCTTAAAAGATGGAATATAAGAAAAATAAGGATGTGACACATTCTTCTTTTAATTGTCATATTAGAGAGCTTTAGTCCACAGTTTCTAGAATACAATAAAATTGTCAGACATCGAAAAGATGCTATTAGAACTGAATGTAGGATGCTTGCTGACAATATTTGTTTGCGGTTATTAGCCCCTTAGAATGATATGATAATATACAGGCAGATACAACTGTGGAACCTCTTACTCTTCCAGGTTGTATGTCTTTCACTAAATAAATAATTTTATTTCTCATATCTAATTTCGCATTTAATAGAGTATGAATAACAGTAGAAAAAAGAGGGTTTTTATTGCAATCAAAATGTGTTTATTCTACTATAGGAGTTCCCATAAAAATATAGAAGCAAAAATAGGAAGTTTTCTATACATAGTTTATTTGTTGCAACATTACATATTTATGTAAACTATAGTTCCTAAATTTATGGGAGATAAGACACTGTCTGTATTAACTGATAAAGAAAAGTCTTGGTTGCTGGAATGTTTCGCCGTTTGGCTTCTTCAGGGAAGGTAAAATATGTAAAAATTTCCCAAAAAATACAGCAGAAACTTTTTTAGCATAACCTTTTTATTAATATTCTAAGAACTTATTATGTAAAATATTACATTAACAACATTTAAAACACAGCAAGAAACTTTGTCTCTGTGGTTAATTCACTCTTCCCTCTACCCGTTTCTTGGATCTAGTCCACTTCTTCAGGAGGAAACATAAGAGCTATAAACATATATACTATATATATTAGTAGTAAGATAAATTACAAAGCTAGAGGTTGAGACAAACAACAAGTACTACATGAAAAAACATCAAATTAATGTACATACTAGAAGAATCACTTAATATGTACAATGTTTAGTATACTGATTTTTTAACTTCATTTATGTAACTTAAGGATGAATCATAACCAATTTGATATTTGTTACTTTCATACATAAAACTACTTTTTGAAAACTGTGGGTAAAGAAATAGAACCCTTTAGTTATTATAATCATCAGTATCCCTGCTAAGAAGATTTCCCCCTCAATTGCCCCCAGTAAATTCTCATTCTTATTGGAGACATTCCATTTATTTTTTCTTATGGAAATCATATAGAAGATGATAAGCCATTTCTACCAAATAAGCACAAATGGGTATATAAAAACCACAGTGCTAAGTCACTCAATTTTTTATGCTATGAACAGGGTCTGCATGAAAGTTGAAGAGATATTCAAGGGAGCTAAATTGAATAATGAAGGCAGTTCTTGAACAAGGAGGACACTTTTCAGAAGTCCTCAGAGACAGGAGTATAGACTGAGAAGGTTGAATACAGAGGGTATTTATGATAATAATAATACTGAAAATTATATTTGGGCGCCAGATTAGAAAGAACTTTGTAGCATTGTCAATAAATCATCAGCCAGTGAAAAAGTTGACTGCAGCACTAGGAAAGTGAAAAGAGATATGAATGTGCTCAGCCCATCTGTTGCCAAAACCCAAATCCCACTGACAAGCTAGAATACCGAATCTTCATAAAGAATTGTGTTTGTTTGGTAACCTTACCTGTTATTGTTCAACATAACCTTCTCTTTCCAAATCCTTTCCATAGGTGTTGTAGTCCTCTGTATTGTGCCTCTATCTGTGACCATTCTATTTTGCTCTTTCTCTCTTGAGCTTTTTACTCTGCTTTTTTACACTTCTTTAGCGCGGTTGCTTTATATGGGTGGTTTCAACTAACACAAAAAAAGCAGAAGTTTGACCAATGATAAAGTTTTCATTCTTAGTGTATGGCTACATTCTACAATATAACATTTAAATATACAAAATAATAGGTTTGATTGAATATGAGGATGGGAATTTACAGACATTTCATAGACATTATTAGTTATGGATGAGAATTTTTGATAAAGATTTTTTTTATGATTATCTAGTTCTAGAATTTTCACAGCCTTGTAGGGCAAAACAGGGGTCTTGCTGCTCAGAATTAATCAAGTTATGTCCTTTCCCTAGTATGTGTCTGGTCGGTGAAGAAAGAGAAGAGCAATAATGAGCTTATCTCCCAGGAACATGTACTGTAGGTGGAAGGTGTTGAATCTGATTTAAATTAAATTTGATTAAATTGAATTTATTGATAAAGTGAATAAAAAATTGGTATGTTTTTTTTGTGAAGATTAAATATTAAACAGTATTTATATAGCACCAACATATTACACAGTGGTTTACAAAGTCCATATTCATGTCACTAGCTTTCCTTTAAAGAAGCTCACAATCTAATATCTCGACCATAGCCATATGTCATTAATACAGTCTAAGGTCATATTTAGAGGGAAGCCAAATAACCTAAGTGCATGGTTTTAGAATGTGAGAGGAAATCCGTAAAAACACAGGGAGAACCTGTACAATCAGTGTAGATAGTGACCTGACTGGGATTTGAACCTGTGACCTAGAGCTGCAAAAGCCCCAGTGCTAACCTCTAAGCCACCATGCATCAATCAACTGGAAGAATAAGGATGAAAAATACTCATGAATCGTGTGTCACTTACCGTATTTTTCGGACCATTAGACGCTCCGGACTATAAGACGCACCAGGTTTTCCCACAAGGGAAAACAAGAAAAAAAAAAATGATTTAATTTCCCCTGAGATCCAGCGTGCTGCACTTGTGCCCGCCCATGAAGGCGGCGCCGATCGGCATTCATCAAATCAATCGGCGCCGCCTTCGTGGGC